>NC_042975.1:6326461-6383961 GCF_901001165.1 Salmo trutta | reverse complement strand
GTGTGGTGTGTGTGTGTGTGGTGTGTGTGTGTGTATGCTGTGTTGTGTGGTGTGTGTGTGTGGTGTGTGTGTGTGTGGTGTGTGTGTGTGTGGTGTGGTGTGTGTGGTGTGGTGTGTGTGTGTGTGGTGTGTGTGTGTGTATGCTGTGTTGTGTGGTGTGTGTGTGTGGTGTGTGTGTGTGTGTGGTGTGTGTGTGTGTGGTGTGGTGTGTGTGTGTGTGGTGTGTGTGTGTCACAGTAGTAAAGTAACACAGTGTGATTATGAAGCTGTGAAACTGATTCAATGTTTCAGGTTAATATTTCAAATAAAATAAAAAACCTTGTTTAGTTTCTTTTTTTTTTAAAGTGGAAACAACAACAAAAAATTAAAACAGACTGAAATTGTATTCAAATTTTATTGCGACAGCATGACACATGATAACTCCCAGGTCTACAAAATAAAAGTTCCCATGACGTGCGAGTTCAGAAAGACCTCAATGCAACAGCAAACTCAAGAAAGTAAAATGGGTGAGCAACGACAAATGACAAAAATCCAACAAAAGGGGCTTACCAGGAAAAAAAACGGACTAATTCGAGGCAGAAAGGAATTGGAGCACTCCACAACAACAAAAAAAATGCAGAGATGAATTTCTTATTTGCTCGCTTTAATCCATCCATTGTTCAGGATGAGTACAAGTGACTGACGTTTCCACGGCAATCTGATTTCTTCCTTCCTTGAAATATTCCTTTTGGAAGTTTTTACTCTCTCTCTCTCTCCTCTCGCACTTCCATTTGTTGGATTTTCTTTAGTCACGCTGTAGTTCCGCACTCTCTGAAATATACCCACCGCGTTGGTTTAGAATGACAACATGAAGGCACAATAGAGTAGTAGCAGACATACATCAACAAAGAGACTATTGACCCATATTATTTTAGGCGTCTGTGTGTTTGTTGGGGGGGGGGGTTTCCTTTTTTTTCAGAGGAAGTATTTAAAACAACGTAAAAACACACCTGATGTGAAGTCAATACAGTACTTGACCTTTTGATTGTACTCAGTCTCAATATCTCCGATCATCAAAGGACCTCGGCTGGCTAACATAGTGTCACGTCAGGAACAATAGATTTACTTGAAGAACTGAGGTATTAATAATGGAGGTGGCCTGTTACAGTTAATTACAAAACAATACAACTAAATATAGCTTTGCTTTTCAGGAAGGCTGACAACATAGTAGCAGGAGCCCTACCTTCATACAGTATGAGCCAAAACATTGGAGGGGGGGCTCCATCCTCAAATTGCCTATTTCTCTCACAAGAAAAAGCCCTGGCCATCCAGCCTTCACCTGAATTTCACAGCAGAAATGCAGCCTACGTTGTAGCGCAGGCTAAAAGTCGACTTCCTTGAAAAAAGCGAATCCTTCCTGAACCACAGCAGAGAAACGTGGCTAGCTGTTTACACCCAATTGTTAGGGTTCTCAAGGGGCCAATTCAAGGACGCTATGCTACGGGTGTCACCCGATTCATTGGATGAGTCAAAACACAGGGATTCTGTTTCACAGGGCTAATCCTGACTCGTCTCAACGTCCACAGTTGAAGCCCAGACACCAGACCCCACACTCTCTAACCAGGATATTGGTTGCACGGTCGGTCGGATGATTTTGTAACCTGGAGGAAAAGGAAAAGCTAGCAAATGCTAAAGCGACTTTCTGTCTTTATCACCACCACAACACTTCTTTATCCCTGAATGTATTACTACCACCACTGTCTACAATATTAACACGTTCTATATTCTACATACAACTGTTAATCATGTATTCACTGTAACATGTATGTACAGCATCTCCTAGTTGCATTCTGTCATGAGTTGAAAGTTGGGGTTTGTGTATGGGGGTGGGGGGGGCGGGGGATGTCACTACAGTAGCTTACCCAGAATGCCCCTGTGCCTCTCCAGTCTCGACAGAGGAGTGGTGAAAACATAAGAACAAGTGGCCCGATCCTTTCTCTCTCTCTCCCTATCCTCCCCCTCTCCATATCCCCATTTCTCTCTGTCCCTCTCCCCCCTCTCCCTATCCTCCCCCTCCCTATCCTCCCCCCCTCTCCATATCCCCCGCGTCCTCCACTCTCTTCCTATCCTCCCCCTCTCCTTTTCCCCATTTCTCTCTGTCCCTCTCCCTATCCTCCCCCTCTCCATATCCTCCTCGCTCTCTCTCGCTCTCTTTCTCTCTCTCTCCCTCCCTCTCTCCCAACCTGTTTTTCACAGCTCAGGAATGTGTGCCAGACAGTATGTTACGTAAAAAAAAAGAGAGAGAGAAGAAAAAAAAATGTTTTTACAAACAAAAGGCACAAGGAAACAGAAACGCACTTGATTGTGTGCCACCACCGAAATCTGCAAGATGATACAACGTTCCTGGATAGGAAGGAAACACACAGTGACAAAAAGCCTGGGACTGTCTGGTAGAAAAATATACAGTTTCATTAAAGAATAAACACCCAACATTGAATGATAGATAAGAAATATTCTAGTTGAATGTATGTAACACCCTGGCCATAGAGAGGGTTTTTTTGTTCTTTATTTTTGGTTAGGCCAGGGTGTTACATTGGGTGGGCGTTCTATGTTCCTTTCTCTATGTTTTTGTATTTCTTTGTTTTGGGCCGTGTGTGGCTCCCAATCAGGCACAGCTGAAGCTCGTTGTTGCTGATTGGGAGTCACACATAAGGAGCATGTTTTGCCTTTGGGTTTTGTGGGTAATTGTTTCTGTTGAGTGTTTTGCACCTGACAGGACTGTTTGGCTGTCAGTTTTCTTGTTTTTGTATAGTGTTCACGTTGTTCAATTAAAATCATGATGAACACTGACTCCGCTGCGCCTTGGTCTACTCTCTCTCTCACGACAGTCCTTACAATGTATTGGTGTTTCAGAACAACATTTTGTGAAGGTGTCACGCCCTGACCAGGTGAACTCGGGTATTTTGGGTCAGGGTGTGTCATGTTGGGTATTTTTCCTTGGTTTGTTGTCTATGTTAGCGTTATAGCCTTGTGTTAGATCTATGTGGGTGATTTCTATGTTGGGTTCTGTCGATTCCCAATCAGAGACAGCTGTCGCTAGTTGTCTCTGATTGGGATCACATTTAAGTTCCTCTTTCCCCCACGCTGTTTGTGGGGTGTTGTCTCTTTGTTTTTGAGCAAGTAACGTATCGGCATTTTCTTGATTTTGTGTACGTGTTTAATTCAGTGTAAAGAATAAACGTGTTTGCTCCCAGCTGCGTTTTGGTCCGCTTCTTCGTCACCAGGCGACGAACGTTACAGAAGGACAAGTTCTCACAACACACACTGATGACACACACGTAAATTAATCTTTATAGTAATGCTTGATGGTGTTGCCTGACCAAGTACCCCACCCGTCTATAACCAGAAACCTAGGAGGGACTGTTCCCCGTTCACTAGGCATACTGCAACATGACCAAAGAGCAGAGAAAGCAAAGCCTGAGCATTAAAAATCACTGTATGTTCACAGCTAATGTAGAATCGACCTCTATTCAGATGTTATATTCAAACAAATCTCTTGGTTGATATGATTGTGAAATGAATGTATACTGTAAATAACACCAATGAATCTATACTGTAAATAACACCAATTAATGTATACTGTAAATAACACCAATGAATGTATACTGTAAATAACACCAATTAATATATACTGTAAATAACACCAATGAATGTATACTGTAAATAACACCACTGTTCTAGTTGGAATGAAAACATTGTTGGTGTTATTAAAATGTTGTTTACTATCAAACTGACACTGATCTAACCCTCACACAACTATCAAACTGACACTGATCTAACCCTCACACAACTATCAAACTGACACTGATCTAACCCTCACACAACTATCAAACTGACACTGATCTAACCCTCACACAACTATCAAACTGACACTGATCTAACCCTCACAAAACTATCAAACTGACACTGATCTAACCCTCACACAACTATCAAACTGACACTGATCTAACCCTCACAACTATCAAACTGACACTGATCTAACCCTCACACAACTATCAAACTGACACTGATCTAACTGTCACGCTTGTCGTCGGTGATGGAGGACCAAAACGCAGCAGGTATGTGCAGGCTCATCTTGATGTTTATTTAACTTTCCAAAATGAACGTACAAAAATAACAAAGAATGAACTACGACAAAAACAGTCTGGTAAGGCACAAGGCTTACACAGAACAATCACCCACAAATACCAAACACAAACACGCCCTACTATATGGGACTCTCAATCAAAGGCAGATAGACAACACCTGCCTTCAACTGAGAGTCCCAACCCCAATTAACCAAACATAGACATACACTCACTAGACTCCACATAGAAATACCTAAACATAAACCAAAACCCGGAATTACTAAATCAAACACCCTTTTAACAAAACACACCACCCTGAACCACATAAAACAAATACCCTCTGCCACGTCCTGACCAAACTACAAAACAATTAACCTTATACTGGCCAGGACGTGACAGTACCCCCCCCTTAAAGGTGCTACCCCGGAAGCACCTTAACAAAAAATAACCCCAAGCAACACCAAAACAAAAATTCCCCTTTACTAAAGGGAGGGAAGGGAGGGTGGCTGCCGTCAACGACGGCACTGTGCTACACCCCCCCTCCCCAACCCACCTATTTCTGGAGGTGGCTCCGGCTCAGGCCGTTCCAGGCTGTCTGGGCAGTCTGGCAGCTCGGGACAGTCTGGGCAGTCTGGGCAGTCTGGCAGCTCGGGACAGTCTGGGCAGTCAGGCAGCTCGGGACAGTCTGGGCAGTCAGGCAGCTCGGGACAGTCTGGGCAGTCTGGCAGCTCGGGACAGTCTGGCAGCTCGGGACAGTCTGGCAGCTCGGGACAGTCTGGGCAGTCTGGCAACTCGGGACAGTCTGGGCAGTCTGGCAACTCGGGACAGTCTGGGCAGTCTGGCCACTCGGGACAGTCTGGGCAGTCTGGCCACTCGGGACAGTCTGGGCAGTCTGGCCACTCCGGCAGTTCAGGGCAGTCTGGCCACTCCGGCAGTTCAGGGCAGTCTGGCCACTCCGGCAGTTCAGGGCAGTCTGGCCACTCCGGCAGTTCAGGGCAGTCTGGCCACTTCGGCAGTTCAGGGCAGTCTGGCCACTCCGGCAGTTCAGCGCAGTCTGGCCACTCCGGCAGTTCAGCGCAGTCTGGCCACTCCGGCGACTGTTGACTCGCGGGCAGCTCCGACGACTGTTGACTGGCGGGCAGCTCCGACGACTGTTGACTGGTGGGCAGCCCCGACGACTGTTGACTGGCGGGCAGCCCCGACGACTGTTGACTGGCGGGCAGCCCCGACGACTGTTGACTGGCGGTGCTGGGTTTACGCACTTGAAGGCTAGTGCGGGGAGCGGGAACAGGACGAGTCGGACTGGGTTGACGCACTTCCGGGTCCGCACGAGAGACAGGAGCTGGAAACCCAGGGCTATGGAGGCGCACAGCCGGTCTAGATCTTACCTCCTGCACAACCCGCCTTGGCTGGATGGAACTAGTAGCCCTGTACGAGCGGGGTGCTCGTACAAGGCAGACTGGGCTGTGCAGGGGCCTGATGGTAGCCGTGCGTAGAGCGGGAGTTGGGTAGCCTGGTCCTCGGAGGCGTACCGGCGACCAGATGCGCTGCGCAGGCATCCTCCTACCAGGCTGGATGCCCGCTCTAGCACGGCACCTGCGAGGGGCTGGAATAACTCGCACCGGACTGTGCGTGCGTATGGGTGAGATAGTGCGCTTCTCAGCGAAACATAGCGCTCTCCACCCCATACGCTCCTCCATATAACCACGGGTAGCTGGCTTCCGGCTCTTCCTACGCCTAGCCAAACTACCCGTGTGCCCCCCCAAAAAAATTTATTGGGGGAGCCTCTCGTGCTTCTCCCTCAGCGTGTCTCTGGCCTCGTACCTCCGCCTCTCTGCCTTGGCTGCCTCAATTTCCCACTGCGGGCGGCGATAATCCCCAGCCTGATGCCAAGGTCCGGCCCCGTCCAGAATTTCCTCCCAGGTCCACTTCTCCCGCCAGTCCAACTCGAATTCCTTCTGCTCCTTCCTCTGCTGCTTGGTCCTTGAGTGGTGGGTGATTCTGTCACGCTTGTCGTCGGTGATGGAGGACCAAAACGCAGCAGGTATGTGCAGGCTCATCTTGATGTTTATTTAACTTTCCAAAATGAACGTACAAAAATAACAAAGAATGAACTACGACAAAAACAGTCTGGTAAGGCACAAGGCTTACACAGAACAATCACCCACAAATACCAAACACAAACACACCCTACTATATGGGACTCTCAATCAAAGGCAGATAGACAACACCTGCCTTCAACTGAGAGTCCCAACCCCAATTAACCAAACATAGACATACACTCACTAGACTCCACATAGAAATACCTAAACATAAACCAAAACCCGGAATTACTAAATCAAACACCCTTTTAACAAAACACACCACCCTGAACCACATAAAACAAATACCCTCTGCCACGTCCTGACCAAACTACAAAACAATTAACCTTATACTGGCCAGGACGTGACACTAACCCTCACACAACTATCAAACTGACACTGATCTAACCCTCACACAACTATCAAACTGACACTGATCTAACCCTCACACAACTATCAAACTGACACTGATCTAACCCTCACACAACTATCAAACTGACACTGATCTAACCCTCACACAACTATCAAACTGACACTGATCTAACCCTCACACAACTATCAAACTGACACTGATCTAACCCTCACACAACTATCAAACTGACACTGATCTAACCCTCACACAACTATCAAAATGACACCAATATAACATCTGTCTTCACTGTTGTGGAAATCCTGTGTCATGGAACAGTGCTTGTGCCCATATAAATAGACGTTGCGCAGGATGTTCCCCAGTGCTGGAAGGGGGAGGCTGAGTGAAAAAGGTTTGGGAACCACAGAGTTAGAGGGTTGCCACACCCTGGTTAGGGGAACAGTGTTCAGCTGGAGCTTGTTCCCCGACCCAGCGTTCCTCGTGCTGGCTGGGCTTGGCCATGCTTGCACCACAGATCCGTTATACAGAGACAGACAACGGACATTGTTCTTTCTGTTGCCTCATGACTCTACGCGATGACAAACACTGTCTGCTCATTCAGTCCCAACGAGGAAGGTTCAGATGAGGCTAGTTACAGTCTTTTTGATTTCAAGTTCACTTCTGGAGGGACCGTTTCTCATCCAACTTGTGTCAAAATGTAAAATAATGAAGAGATAACACTAGGATTCTGCTCATTCAGTTCTGTAGACTGCAGTTTATATGAGGCTAAGTTAACACCGTCCTAATCATTAGTAACCATCTCAGTCTTTGTTGTGGAAATCCTGCACCAATGCCAGCTGGGAATCTGAGAGACGCCTCCATGAATAGCGTCCGCCGTCCGGTCACAAGCGAACCCTCCAACACATGATTGGGCTGTGACAGCTAACCCTTTGAAGAGAGGGAGAGAGGGATGAATCGTCTCCACGCCACTCTCACTGCTGGCTGAGGTCCAGTGGACCAGTAGGAGAACTACAGAAGTAATATTTACCAGTCACCCAACTATTGACTTGAAGGGATTCTAATATCTACGTAGGTACTATCAAACTACCTATTAAATATAGTTATACAGTAAACGAATAAACCGCTGATGACAATCCTCGCCCCAATATCAGGCCTTCTGTGTCTGATCAAGAGGAATACTTGCATCATATCAGAACAGATTCTTCCCAAAATAAGCATCAGCTGGGATGAATAGTTTATAATATAATAGTATGGAATTTGGCTGAAATCAAAACAAATCATATTATCTTCTAACCATCACACAACTGTCAAATGTACACCGATGTATACTGATGTACACCGATGTATACCGATGTACACCGATGTATACTGATGTACACCGATGTATACCGATGTACACCGATGTATACTGATGTACACCGATGTATACCGATGTACACCGATGTACACCGATGTACACCGATGTACACCGTTGTATACTGATGTACACCGATGTATACCGATGTACACCGATGTATACCGATGTACACCGTTGTGTACCGATGTACACCGATGTACACCGATGTACACCGATGTATACTGATGTACACCAATGTATACTGATGTACACCGATGTATACCGATGTACACCAATGTATACTGATGTACACTGATGTATACTGATGTACACCAATGTATACTGATGTACACCGATGTATACTGATGTACACCGATGTATACCGATGTACACCGATGTATACCGATGTACACCGATGTACACCGATGTACACCGATGTATACCGATGTACACCGATGTACACCGATGTACACCGATGTATACCGATGTACACCGATGTACACCGATGTACACCGATGTATACCGATGTACACCGATGTACACCGATGTACACCGATGTACACCAATTTACAGCAATGTACACCAATGTACACCGATGTATACGTATGTGTCATCACCATTCATGTTGAACCCCATCTCAAAGCCTTGTGTCACATAGAAAGATGTACTTACATGTATCTGCGCATCTGGAAAATACTTTATTCTCGTACGGAATTTGGCTGAAATCAAAACCCGTTTTTATATCAGACTTTCTAATACTTACATAACTACAGTATTTCATGCAGCCGTTAAACCGTTGTACCTTTAATGCCCAACCTGGGACAATCTCAGTCCTATTGTCTGGTTAAAAAAGCTTTACCTTATATCTCCACAGAGTTCTCTCTCTAAAAATCAGTTTTAGCCAGCCCGAAGCCAAAACCCATTGTCTTATCTGAAAATATCTAACCCTTACATCATGCATACCAGAACATACAGTAGTATACTATAGCAGTTCACCCACTTTTTCCTGCCTGCCCTTGATCCGTCTCAGCCCAATTGTGCCTGGTTTGCTTAATCCTTATTGCGTTACTTTCATATACATTGTTTACCAGGTCATTGTCCTCTTTAAATATTAGAATCCCTTCAAGTCAATAGTTGGGTGACTGGTAAATATTACTTCTGTAGTTCTCCTCCTGGTCCACTGGACCTCAGCCAGCAGTGAGAGTGGCGTGGAGACGATTCATCCCTCTCTCCCTCTCTTCAAAGGGTTAGCTGTCACAGCCCAATCATGTGTTGGAGGGTTCGCTTGTGACCGGACGGCGGACGCTATTCATGGAGGCGTCTCTCAGATTCCCGGCTGGCATTGGTGCAGGATTTCCACAACAAAGACTGAGATGGTTACTAATGATTAGGACGGTGTTAACTTAGCCTCATATAAACTGCAGTCTACAGAACTGAATGAGCAGAATCCTAGTGTTATCTCTTCATTATTTTACATTTTGACACAAGTTGGATGAGAAACGGTCCCTACAGAAGTGAACTTGAAATCAAAAAGTTAGAACATTTTTACTGTAACTAGCCTCATCTGAACCTTCCTCGTTGGGACTGAATGAGCAGACAGTGTTTGTCATCGCGTAGAGTCATGAGGCAACAGAAAGAACAATGTCCGTTGTCTGTCTCTGTATAACGGATCTGTGGTGCAAGCATGGCCAAGCCCAGCCAGCACGAGGAACGCTGGGTCGGGGAACAAGCTCCAGCTGAACACTGTTCCCCTAACCAGGGTGTGGCAGCCCTCTAACTCTGTGGTTCCCAAACCTTTTTCACTCAGCCTCCCCCTTCCAGCACTGGGGAACATCCTGCGCAACGTCTATTTATATGGGCACAAGCACTGTTCCATGACACAAACTGTAAACACCCCTCTTGTTGGAGGAGAGAACATTTTTCAGGTTTGAAAGCACATTTCCTGCAATTCTATACATTTTGTCATGATGTGCAGAGATAATTTAGCATTTTTAAAGAACATTTTCTTGTCTGATGTGTATTGATGTGATATTTGAGTGACTCAAAATGTATGTGTAGCATCAGAGATGTGTTTATTACCACTTTACCACCACACAGAGATGTGTTTATTACCACTTTACCACCACACAGAGATGTGTTTATTACCACTTTACCACCACACAGAGATGTGTTTATTACCACCACACAGAGATGTGTTTATTACCACTTTACCGCCACACAGAGATGGTTTTATTACCACCACACAGAGATGTGTTTATTACCACCTTACCACCACACAGAGATGTGTTTATTACCACCACACAGATATGTGTTTATTACCACTTTACCACCACACAGAGATGTGTTTATTATCACTTTACCACCACACAGAGATGTGTTTATTACCACTTTACCACCACACAGAGATGTGTTTATTACCACTTTACCACCACAGAGAGATGTGTTTATTATCACTTTACCACCACACAGAGATGTGTTTATTACCACCACACAGAGATGTGTTTATTACCACTTTACCACCACACAGAGATGTGTTTATTACCACTTTACCACCACACAGAGATGTGTTTATTACCACTTTACCACCACAGAGAGATGTGTTTATTATCACTTTACCACCACACAGAGATGTGTTTATTACCACTTTACCAACACACAGAGATGTGTTTATTACCACCATACAGAGATGTGTTTATTACCACCACACAGAAATGTGTTTATTACCACTTTACCAACACACAGAGATGTGTTTATTACCACCATACAGAGATGTGTTTATTACCACCGCACAGAGATGTGTTTATTACCACCACAGAGAGATGTGTTTATTACCACTTTACCACCACACAGAGATGTGTTTATTACCACCATACAGAGATGTGTTTATTACCACCACACAGAGATGTGTTTATTACCACCACACAGAGATGTGTTTATTACGACTTTACCAACACACAGAGATGTGTTTATTACCACCATACAGAGATGTGTTTATTACCACCACACAGAGATGTGTTTATTACCACCACACAGAGATGTGTTTATTACGACTTTACCAACACACAGAGATGTGTTTATTACCACCACACAGAGATGTGTTTATTACCACCACACAGAGATGTGTTTATTACCACCACACAGAGATGTGTTTATTACCACCACACAGAGATGTGTTTATTACCACTTTACCACCACACAGAGATGTGTTTATTACCACCACACAGAGATGTGTTTATTACCAACACACAGAGATGTGTTTATTACCACTTTACCAACACACAGAGATGTGTTTATTACCACCACACAGATATGTGTTTATTACCACTTTACCACCACACAGCGATGTGTTTATTACCACCACACAGAGATGTGTTTATTACCACCACACAGAGATGTGTTTATTACCACCACAAAGAGATGTGTTTATTATCAACACACAGAGATGTGTTTATTACCACCACACAGAGATGTGTTTATTACCACTTTACCACCACACAGAGATGTGTTTATTACCACTTTACCACCACACAGAGATGTGTTTATTACCACCACACAGAGATGTGTTTATTACCACTTTACCACCACACAGAGATGTGTTTATTACCACCACACAGAGATGTGTTTATTACCACTTTACCACCACACAGAGATGTGTTTATTACCACCACACAGAGATGTGTTTATTACCACCACACAGAGATGTGTTTATTACCACTTTACCACCACACAGAGATGTGTTTATTACCACCACACAGAGATGTGTTTATTACCACTTTACCACCACACAGAGATGTGTTTATTATCACCACACAGAGATGTGTTTATTACCACCACACAGAGATGTGTTTATTACCACTTTACCACCACACAGAGATTTGTTTATTACCACTTTACCACCACACAGAGATGTGTTTATTACCACCACACAGAGATGTGTTTATTACCACCATACAGAGATGTGTTTATTACCACTTTACCACCACACAGAGATGTGTTTATTACCACTTTGCCGATGCACAGAGCACCGTGGTACCTATGCTATTGTAAGACTACAGATTGAAGTTGATTATAATTAGTGTTGGATGTCAGAGACAGAAACCTTTACTCCTGACAGCGCCAACACAACAGTGACACTACAGCTCTGGGTGTAAGACATACCTGTACCCACGTAACAATTAAAGAGAAAGAAAAATGTTTTAAAATTTTTAGTAGACACTCTTATCCAGAACAATTTACAGTGGTGAGTAAGTACATCTTCATTCATTTTGCTGTTGTTGTTGATGTACTGGTCCCCTATTGGAATCCATATATCCATATATTTGAGATTCTTCAAAGTAGCCACACTTTGCCTTGATGACAGCTTTGCACATTCTTGGCATTCTCTCAACCAGCTTCATGAGGTAATCACCTGGAATGCATTTCAATTAAAAGGTGTGCCTTGTTAAAAGTTAATTTGTGGAATTGCCTTCCTTCTTAATGCGTTTGAGCCAATCAGCTGTGTTGTGACAAGGTAGGGGTGGTATACAGAAGATAGCACTATTTGGTAAAAGACCAAATCCATATTATGGCAAGAACAGCTCAAATAAGCAAAGAGAAATGACAGTCCATCATTACTTTAAGACATGAAGGTCAGTCAATATGTTATATCATAGTTTTGATGTCTTCACTAATATTCTACAATATGGAAAAAAGTGCAAATAAAGAAAAGCACTTGAATGAGTAGGTGTGTCCAAATTTTTGACTTGTACTGTATATATATATAATCACCTTATACAAATTATGGCAAGTATTTGGGTGAACTTGCACTTGACCTTAAACGTTGTTATTGAAAAGTGAGCCATTTCAAAAGAACAACCAACATGTACCAATTGTTACACAAAATCCCACTCCTCATCTTAAAGCTACGATGTCTATAGTAGCCTCCATGTATCTTGAGGTAAATTGTCTGTCACTATGTGTTTAGCATATACAGTGCTGTACATGCCAATTCCAAGTCTGTTCATCTACCTCTCCTTTTTGAAAGCCAGAAAACAAAATAAAATTAATTGAATGTCTCATTGAATGTTGTTTTGTGTATTTTCTCTTGTCATCATTTTAGGGGATACCTGGTCAGTTGTCCAACTGAATGAAAGGGGGGATACCTGGTCAGTTGTCCAACTGAATGAAAGGGGGGATACCTGGTCAGTTGTCCAACTGAATGAAAGGGGGGAGACCTAGTCAGTTGTCCAACTGAATGAAAGGGGGGAGACCTAGTCAGTTGTACAACTGAATGAAAGGGGGGATACCTGGTCAGTTATACAACTGAATGAAAAGGGGGATACCTGGTCAGTTGTACAACTGAATGCATTCAATTGAAATGTGTCTTTCCACATTTAACCCAACCCCTCTGAATCAGGGCGGTGTGTGTGGGGAGGGGGGGTTACCTTAATCGACATCTTCAGGCAGAACATTCCTGTCAGCTCAGGGATTCGATCCAGCAACCTTTCAGTTACTGGCCCAACGCTCTAACCACTAGGCTACCTGCCCCCCCTACACTCTAACCACTAGGCTACCTGCCACCCCTGCACTCTAACCACTAGGCTACCTAACCCCCTACACTCTAACCACTAGGCTACCCCCCCTACACTCTAACCACTAGGCTACCTACCCCCCCTACACTCTAACCACTAGACTACCTGCCCCCCCTACACTCTAACCACTAGACTACCTGCCCCCCCTACACTCTAACCACTAGACTACCTACCCCCCCTACACTCTAACCACTAGACTACCTGCAGTAGTGTAGAGTAGTGTACTATTTGGCACGTGCCTGGATCACCAAGATCCAGCTGTGGTTTTGATAGGAGATTCGAATTCCAAAGGTTGTTTATTCAAAACGATCAAGAAAAAGACAGATGTCTGACAAAGGTACTTTGTACATTGTAAGTAACACTTTCCACAGCAACGATAGCTGTGAGACAGTAACAGATACAAAGTACACAATAGAAAGAAGAGTGTCTTCGAGTGGTGAATCAGAGAGGATTCCTCTCTTTGTGTGAGAGCACATTGTCTGTCTGCCTCCTGGACATTTGGCTGCCGTGAATAAAAGCATATTTTAGGACCCCTGAATTGTATCTTGGAGGTAAAATGTCTGTCACTATGTCTTTAGCACATACAGTACATGCCAATTCCAAGTGTGTTTATCTAAGCGGGAACAAATTAGTACATACAGAGGGTCCAGGTTCAAAGCCGCTGTCACATCAATCTATTGAGTTGTGGGGGTTAAAATATCACTGCTAAAATCTGTTATGTTGTTTTTGTAACTAATTCAACAGAATCGTTCTGTCAGTCTGTTTCTCAGTCTCTCTCTCTATCGTTCTGTCTCTATCGTTCTATCCCTCTATCGTTCTGTCTATCTCTATCGTTCTGTCTCTCTCTCTCTCTATCGTTCTGTCTCTATCGTTCTATCCCTCTATCGTTCTGTCTATTTCTGTCTATCTCTCTCTATCGTTCTGTCTCTCTGTCTATCTCTATCGTTCTGTCTCTCTCTGTCTATCTCTATCGCTCTCTATCGTTCTGTCTCTCTCTGGCTATCTCTATCGTTCTGTCTCTATCTCTCTCTATCGTTCTGTCTCTCTGTCTATCTCTATCGTTCTGTCTCTCTCTGTCTATCTCTATCTCTCTCTATCGTTCTGTCTCTCTCTGGCTATCTCTCTCTATCGTTCTGTCTCTCTCTGGCTATATCTCTCTTTCGTTCTATCTGTCTATCTGGGTGTTTCTCCATATGCATACTACCGTGCTCCACACTCTCATGCTCAGAGTGCATTCTCTGACGACTTTCTCTTGGGTACATTCTTGTGAGGACGAGAGTGTGGAGAACGCATAAAACATTCCATTTGAGAAGCACTCGCACTCCCCCTACTGTATTACCTCACGCTGCATCTCCCCCTACTGTATTACCTCCCACTCCCCCTACTGTATTACCTCATGCTGCTCCTCCCCCTACTGTATTACCTCACGCTGCCCCTCCCCCTACTGTATTACCTCCCACTCCCCCTACTGTATTACCTCATGCTGCTCCTCCCCCTACTGTATTACCTCCCACTCCCTCTACTGTATTACCTCATGCTGCTCCTCCCCCTACTGTATTACCTCACGTTGCCCCTCCCCCTACTGTATTACCTCCCACTCCCTCTACTGTATTACCTCATGCTGCTCCTCCCCCTACTGTATTACCTCACGTTGCCCCTCCCCCTACTGTATTACTTTTTTTATTTACTACTTCCATCCAAGATGGCATAGCAGTCAGATGTCCATTGTCCTCGTCTTGTCGTATATATATATATATATATATATATATTTACATATTTTCTTCGCATATCTTTTATATATTTTTTTCTCTAAAAACTCAACTTCAAAACACTCTCCTGCAACCCGCCTCACCAATTGTTTAAAAAAAAAAGTATTATTCACCTCAAATCTGAAATCCACAACAGAAGCTAGCCAGAAGCTAGCCAGAAGCTAGCCAGAAGTTAGCCAGTTCACTGGCTAACGTTAGTATTCAGCTAACCACGGTTGGCGGTCATCAGCTATCCTTTAGCTCGAAAAGCTATCGCTAGTTTTTGTACAACATGACTCTGACCAGAGCATACCGGACCTATTTTCTCTCCATATCCCCAGATTTCTACCGCAGCTCTGGACATTTACACCTGGATCTTGCAGCTAGCTAGCTGCTATCCGAGTGACTATTGGCATACGTCGGTCCCGGAGCAAACATCAATTATTCCGGAGCTAGCCAGCTGAAGAGTTCCATCAGCCACTCCTGGGCTACAATCACCTATCCGGACCCGTTTTACTGCCGATGCGGAGCCCCACCGGGCCTTCACGACTGGACTACCGATGTTAGCTGTCCGAGGGAGTTATCCAACCGGCCCCTCCGTCGCGATGTAACCTGAACGCCCATCTGCGGCCCGCTAATCGTTAGCTGTCTTATCGGCTACTATCTGAATAGGTCTATCGGACAATTTTCTTGGGCCACTATAACTATTTTGCCAATTGGATTGGTCCCCTCTACCACACGGAACCCCACTAATCTACCAACGGAAACGCACGAGGTGGCTAAAAACAGACCATCTTCTGCCAGCTTGCTACCCATGGCCCGGCTAGCTGTCTGAATTGTCGTGACCCCAACCAACCTCACTACTCACTGGACCCTTATGATCACTCGGCTAAGCATGCCTCTCCTTAATGTCAATATGCCTTGTCCATTGCTGTTCTGTTTAGTGTTTATTGGCTTATTTCACTGTAGAGCATCTAGCCCTGCTCATTATACCTTATCCAACCTTTCAGTTCCACCACCCACACATGCGATGACATCACCTGGTTTCAATGATGTTTCTAGAGACAATATCTCTCTCATCATCACTCAATGCCTAGGTTTACCTCCACTGTATTCACATCCTACCATACCTTTGTCTGTACATTATACCTTGAAGCTATTCTATCGCCCCCAGAAACCTGCTCCTTTTACTCTCTGTTCCGGACGTCCTAAACGACCAATTCTCATAGCTTTTAGCCGTACCCTTATCCTACTCCTCCTCTGTTCCGCTGGCGATGTAGAGGTAAATCCAGGCCCTGCAGCGCCTAGCTCCACTCCTATTCCCCAGGCGTTCTCTTTTGATGACTTCTGTAACCGTAATAGCCTTGGTTTCATGCATGTTAACATTAGAAGCCTCCTCCATAAGTTTGTTTGTTTTCACTGCTTTAGCACACTCTGCCAACCCGGATGTCCTAGCCGTGTCTGAATCCTGGCTTAGGAAGACCACCAAAAAGTCTGAAATCTCCATCCCTAACTACAACATTTTCAGACAAGATAGAACGGCCAAAGGGGGCGGTGTTGCAATTTACTGTAGAGATAGCCTGCAGAGTTCTGTCCTACTATCCAGGTCTGTACCCAAACAATTTGAGCTTCTACTTTTAAAAATCCACCTCTCTAAAAACAATTCTCTCACCGTTGTCACCTGCTATAGACAACCCTCTGCCCCCAGCTGTGCTCTGGACACCATATGTGAACTGATTGCCCCCATCTATCTTCAGAGCTCGTGCTGCTAGGTGACCTAAACTGGGACATGCTGAACACACCAGCCATCCTACAATGTAAGCTTGATGCCCTCAATCTCACACAAATTATCAATGAACCTACCAGGTACCACCCCAAAGCCGTAAACACGGGCAACCTCATAGATATCATCCTAACCAACTTGCCCTCTAAATACACCTCTGCTGTTTTCAACCAAGATCTCAGCGACCACTGCCTCATTGCCTGCATCCGTAATGGGTCAGTGGTCAAACGACCTCCACTCATCACTGTCAAATGCTCCCTGAAACACTTCAGCGAGCAGGCCTTTCTAATCGACCTGGCCTGGGTATCCTGGAAGAATATTGACCTCATCCCGTCAGTAGAGGATGCCTGGTTATTTTTTTTAAATGCCTTCCTCACAATCGTAAATAGGCATGCCCCATTCAAGAAATTTAGAACCAGGAATAGATATAGCCCTTTGTTCTCTCCAGACCTGACTGCCCTTAACCAACACAAAAACATCCTGTGGCGTTCTGCATTAGCATCGAACAGCCCCCGTGATATGTAGCTTTTCAGGGAAGTTAGGGACCAATATACACAGGCAGTTAGAAAAGCCAAGGCTAGCTTTTTCAAGCAGAAATTTGATTCCTGCAACACAAACTCAAAAAAGTTCTGGGACACTGTAAAGTCCATGAAGAATAAGAGCACCTCCTCCCAGCTGCTCACTGCACTGAGGATAGGAAACTCTGTCACCACTGATAAATCCATTATAATTGAGAATTTCAAGAAGCATTTTTCTACGGCTGGCCATGCTTTACACCTGGCTACCCCTACCCCAGTCAACAGCACTGCACCCCCACAGCAACTCGCCCAAGCCTTCCCCATTTCTCCTTCTCCCAAATCCAGTCAGCTGATGTTCTGAAAGAGTTGCAAAATCTAGACCCCTACAAATCAGCCGGGCTAGACAATCTGGACCCTTTCTTTCTAAAATGATCTGCCGAAATTGTTGCAACCCCTATTACTAGCCTGTTCAACCTCTCTTTCGTGTTGTTTGAGATTCCCAAAGATTGGAAAGCAGCTGCGGTCATCCCCCTCTTCAAAGGGGGGGACACTCTTGACCCAAACTGCTACAGACCTATATCTATCCTACCCTGCCTTTCTAAGGTCTTCGAAAGCCAAGTCAACAAACACATTACCGACCATTTCGAGTCCCACCTCACCTTCTCCGCTATGCAATCTGGTTTCAGAGCTGGTCATGAGTGCACCTCAGCCACGCTCAAGGTCCTAAACGACATCTTAACCGCCATCGATAAGAAACAATACTGTGCAGCCACATTCATTGACCTTGCCAAGGCTTTCGACTCTGTCAATCACCACATCCTCATCGGCCGACTCAATAGTCTTGGTTTCTCAAATGATTGCCTCGCCTGGTTCACCAACTACTTCTCTGATAGAGTTCAGTGTGTCAAATCGGAGGGCCTGTTGTCCGGACCTCTGGCAGTCTCTATGGGGGTGCCACAGGGTTCAACTCTTGGGCCGACTCTCTTCTCTGTATACATCAATGATGTCGCTCTTGGTGCTGGTGATTCTCTGATCCACCTTTACGCAGACGACACCATTCTGTATACTTCTGGCCCTTCTTTGGACACTGTGTTAACAACCCTCCTGACGAGCTTCAATGCCATACAACTCTCCTTCCGTGGCCTCCAACTGCTCTTAAATACAAGTAAAACTAAATGCATGCTCTTCAACCGATCGCTGCCTGCACATGCCCGCCCGTCCAGCATCACTACTCTGGACGGGTCTGACTTAGAATATGTGGACAACAACAAATACCTAGGTGTCTGGTTAGACTCTAAACTCTCCTTCCAGACTCACATCAAACATCTCCAATCCAAAGTTAAATCTAGAATTGGCTTCCTATTTTGCAACAAAGCATCCTTCACTCATGCTGCCAAACATACCCTCGTAAAACTGACCATCCTACCGATTCTCGACTTCGGCGATGTCATTTACAAAATAGCCTCCAATAGCCTACTCAATAAATTGGATGCAGTCTATCACAGTGCCATCCGTTTTGTCACCAAAGCCCCATATACTACCCACCACTGCGACCTGTAAGCTCTCGTTGGCTGGCCCTCGCTTCATACTCGTCGCCAAACCCACAGGCTCCAGGACATCTACAAGACCCTGCTAGGTAAAGTTCCCCCTTATCTCAGCTCGCTGGTCACCATAGCAGCACCCACCTGTAGCACGCGCTCCAGCAGCTATATCTCTCTGGTCACCCCCAAAGCCAATTCCTCCTTCGGCCACCTCTCCTTCCAGTTCTCTGCTGCCAATGACTGGAACGAACTACAAAAATCTCTGAAACTGGAAACACTTATCTCCCTCACTAGCTTTAAGCACCAGCTGTCAGAGCAGCTCACAGATTACTGCACCTGTACATAGCCAATCTATATTTTGCCCAAACAACTACCTCTTCCCCTACTGTATTTATTTATTTATTTATTTTATCTCTATTTCTACTTTGCACTTTCTTCCACTGCAAATCTACCATTCCAGTGATTTACTTGCTATATTGCATTACTTCGCCACCATGGCCTTTTTTGCCTTTACCTCCCTTATCTTAACTAATTTGCTCACATTGCATATAGACTTATTTTTCTACTGTATTATTGACTGTATGTTTGTTTTACTCCATGTGTAACTCTGTGTTGTTGTATGTGTCAAACTGCTTTGCTTTATCTTGGCCAGGTTGCAATTGTAAATGAGAACTTGTTCTCAACTTGCCTACCTGGTTAAATAAAGGTGAAATAAATAATAAATAAAATAAAAATACCTCCCACTCCCCCTACTGTATTACCTCACGCTGCTCCTCCCCCTACTGTATTACCTCACACTGCTCCTCCCCCTACTGTATTACCTCCCACTCCCCCTACTGTATTACCTCACACTGCATCTCCCCCTACTGTATTACCTCCCTCTCCCCTACTGTATTACCTCACGCTGCTCCTCCCCCTACTGTATTACCTCACACTACTCCTCCCCCTACAGTATTGCCTCACGCTGCTCCTCCCCCTACTGTATTACCTCACACTGCTCCTCCCCCTACTGTATTACCTCACACTGCTCCTCCCACTACTGTATTACCTCACGCTGCTCCTCCCCCTACTGTATTGCCTCACGCTGCTCCTCCCCCTACTGTATTACCTTACGCTGCTCCTCCCCCTACTGTATTACCTCACGCTGCTCCTCCCCCTACTGTATTACCTCCCTCTCCCCTACTGTATTACCTCACACTGCATCTCCTCCTACTGTATTACCACCCACTCCCCCTACTGTATTACCTCACGCTGCACCTCCCCCTACTGTATTACCTCACGCTGCTCCTCCCCCTACTGTATTACCTCCCTCTCCCCCTACTGTATTACCTCACCTGCATCTCCTCCTACTGTATTACCACCCACTCCCCCTACTGTATTACCTCACGCTGCACCTCCCCCTACTGTATTACCTCACGCTGCTCCTCCCCCTACTGTATTACCTCCCACTCTCCCTACTGTATTACCTCCCACTCCCCCTACTGTATTACCTCCCACTCCTCCTACTGTATTACCTCCCACTCCCCTACTGTATTGCCTCACGCTGCTCCTCCCCCTACTGTATTACCTCCCACTCCCCCTACTGTATTACCTCCCACTCCCCCTACTGTATTACCTCACGCTGCTCCTCCCCCTACTGTATTACCTCCCACTCCCCCTATTGTATTACCTCACGCTGCTCCTCCCCCTACTGTATTGCCTCACGCTGCTCCTCCCCCTACTGTATTACCTCCCACTCCCCCTACTGTATTACCTCCCACTCCCCCTACTGTATTACCTCACGCTGCTCCTCCCCCTACTGTATTACCTCCCACTCCCCCTACTGTATTACCTCACGCTGCCCCTCCCCCTACTGTATTACCTCCCACTCCCCCTACTGTATTACCTCACACTGCATCTCCTCCTACTGTATTACCACCCACTCCCCCTACTGTATTACCTCACGCTGCACCTCCCCCTACTGTATTACCTCACGCTGCTCCTCCCCCTACTGTATTACCTCACGCTGCTCCTCCCCCTACTGTATTACCTCCCACTCTCCCTACTGTATTACCTCCCACTCCCCCTACTGTATTACCTCCCACTCCTCCTACTGTATTACCTCCCACTCCCCCTACTGTATTACCTCCCACTCCCCTACTGTATTGCCTCACGCTGCGCCTCCCCCTACTGTATTACCTCACACTGCTCCTACTGTATTACCTCCCACTCCTCCTACTGTATTACCTCCCACTCCCCCTACTGTATTACCTCACGCTGCTCCTCCCCCTACTGTATTACCTCCCACTCCCCCTACTGTATTACCTCCCACTCCCCCTACTGTATTACCACCCACTCCCCCTACTGTATTACCACCCACTCCCCCTACTGTATTACCTCCCACTCCCCCTACTGTATTACCACCCACTCCCCCTACTGTATTACCTCCCACTCCCCCTACTGTATTACCTCCCACTTCTCCTACTGTATTACCTCCCACTCCCCCTACTGTATTACCTCCCACTCCCCCTACTGTATTACCACCCACTCCCCCTACTGTATTACCTCCCACTCCCCCTACTGTATTACCTCCCACTCCTCCTACTGTATTACCACCCACTCCCCCTACTGTATTACCACCCACTCCCCCTACTGTATTACCTCCCACTCCCCCTACTGTATTACCTCCCACTGCTCCTACTGTATTACCTCCCACTCCCCCTACTGTTTTACCTCCCACTCCCCTACTGTATTGCCTCACGCTGCTCCTCCCCCTACTGTATTACCTCCCACTCCCCCTACTGTATTACCTCCCACTCCCCCTACTGTATTACCTCACGCTGCTCCTCCCCCTACTGTATTACCTCCCACTCCCCCTATTGTATTACCTCACGCTGCTCCTCCCCCTACTGTATTGCCTCACGCTGCTCC
Source organism: Salmo trutta (assembly GCF_901001165.1). NCBI lineage: Eukaryota > Metazoa > Chordata > Actinopteri > Salmoniformes > Salmonidae > Salmo > Salmo trutta. The sequence continues at coordinate 6,361,998 of NC_042975.1, read as the reverse complement.
TCCCCCTACTGTATTACCTCCCACTCCCCCTACTGTATTACCTCACGCTGCTCCTCCCCCTACTGTATTACCTCCCACTCCCCCTACTGTATTACCTCACGCTGCCCCTCCCCCTACTGTATTACCTCCCACTCCCCCTACTGTATTACCTCCCACTCCTCCTACTGTATTAACTCCCACTCCCCCTACTGTATTACCTCCCACTCCCCTACTGTATTGCCTCACGCTGCACCTCCCCCTACTGTATTACCTCCCACTCCCCCTACTGTATTACCTCCCACTCCCCTACTGTATTGCCTCACGCTGCTCCTCCCCCTACTGTATTACCTCCCACTCCCCCTACTGTATTACCTCACGCTGCTCCTCCCCCTACTGTATTACCTCCCACTCCCCCTACTGTATTACCTCACGCTGCTCCTCCCCCTACTGTATTACGTCACACTGCATCTCCCCATTCACTGAACTTTCTTCCAGCCAGGACAATAAACAACAATAGAGACCAAACAAGATATACACAAAGCAAGCGTTTTACTTCATTATTATCCGCTAGATATGTGAATCGTAATAATGTAGCTAACCAGATAGTTTACCAGGCAAAAATAACCTAAAACTAATATAATGCAAGATAGATGTAAATTATTCGTGGCTATCTGGCTGGCTAATAGTAGCAGCTAGCCAGTTAGCCCTAATAGTAGCAGCAGCTAGCCAGTTAGCCCTAACAGTACTAGTAGCTAGCCAGTTAGCCCTAACAGTACTAGTAGCTAGCCAGTTAGCCCTAACAGTACTAGTAGCTAGCCAGTTAGCCCTAATACTACTAGTAGCTAGACAGTTAGCCCTAAAAGTAGTAGCAGCTAGCCAGTTAGCCCTAAAGGTACTAGTAGCTAGCCAGTTAGCCCTAACAGTACTAGTAGCTAGCCAGTTAGCCCTAATAGTACTAGTAGCTAGACAGTTAGCCCTAAAAGTAGCAGCAGCTAGCCAGTTAGCCCTAACAGTAGTGGCAGCTAGCCAGTTATCCCTAACAGTACTAGTAGCTAGCCAGTTAGCCCTATTGACTTATTAGGGGCTTGTGATCTACGGTACGTAGGCAGGTAAACATGACAAATGAACACAGCATGTATTTATTAACGTATCAAGATAAAATATTGTAGTCAGACTTCCTATGAGATGTGAATAGGCAATATTTCATTCCGAAGTCAGACTGTATTTTCTCTTGCTTCAGCTCAAATAATGTCCGCCATTGCTTTCAAGAAATGTTGCGCCCTTTTGTACGTGATTGCGTCATATTTCTTTGCATACTTTCCGTTGGAGCTTGCATCGATGCATGCTTTAAGATATGTACATATGGAGTATGCATTCGAGGACTGGCCTCTATGCTTCGTTTCACATACTTTGATTTGGACTCATACTCCAACTCTCCTGTGCTCCAATTTGCGAGCTCAGAGAATGGTGGTATGCATTTTGAGAAACAGCCTTTGTCTATCTCTCTCTATCATTCTGTTTGTCTCTCTCTCTGTCTATCCCTCTCTATCATTCTGTCTATCTCTCTCTTCCTGCCTCTTTCTGTCTGTGTGTGTGTGTGTCTCTCTCTTTCGCTCTCTGATTGTCTCTCTCTCTCTCTTTGATTCTCTCTTTGGTGCCAGCTGCCTGCCACACATGAACAGGGAAAGAGAGAGGGAGAGAGAGAGGGAGAGGGAGAGAGAGGGAGAGAGAGATGGAGAGAGAGAGGGAGAGAGAGGGAGAGAGAGATGGAGAGGGAGAGAGAGGGAGAGGGAGAGAGAGGGAGAGATGGAGAGACCCAAGGACACTGATAACAAAAGGCAAAAGGGGTGTGCACTCTTTTTCTCTCTCTCTTCTCACACATAAAATTGTACTGAGTCACGCGTGCAAACAATAATATTCACTAGGTGCTGTGTTTTATATTGGCAAGTCATCATCTTTGGTTCAAAGCTGTTTATTTCACCAGGCTATTGGGGCCGGCTAGAACCCTAGATAGGCAACAGTCATTCTTCTTGTTACTGATGCAAACCCCCTCCAGTGGCTTTGCCAGGTACAGTAGGCTACACTCTCCAATGGTGGACGTGGCACCATGGAATTGAAAAGACATGTACTGTAGCACACCTGTGGGGATCTAAGCCTTTCAATATCCCATGTTACCATGTTCCCAGGTATCATGTTATCATGTTCCCAGGTATCATGTTATCATGTTCCCAGGTATCATGTTATCATGTTCCCAGGTATCATGTTACCATGTTCCCAGGTATCATGTTATCATGTTCCCAGGTATCATGTTATCATGTTCCCAGGTATCATGTTATCATGTTCCCAGGTATCATGTTATCATGTTCCCAGGTATCATGTTACCATGTTCCCAGGTATCATGTTATCATGTTCCCAGGTATCATGTTATCATGTTCCCAGGTATCATGTTATCATGTTCCCAGGTATCATGTTGTCATTTTCCCAGGTATCATGTTATCATGCTCCCAGGTATCCCATCTTCTGTTTCTAAAACAGAAACGATTTCAGAACAATCTGAGATGTTGGTGTTGAAATCCTCTTTCTTGTGTTTTTTGAGGTGGAACGACCCCAGGGTCCTCCTCCCTGTGGTGTACTGTATTGTAGACCTGACCTAGCCTGGTTAAACAAAGACTGACTAAACACTTACCATAGGTGGCTGGGATCTCAGGGTCCTCCTCAGTATTATATAGGGTTCTGTACTATAGATCTAGCCTGGAAAAAGAACACAGCATTCAGTCTGGTTTAGCCAGGCTACTATAGACATGCCGCTTAACATGTAGCTAGTCGAGGTCACCGGCGTTGTTTTTCTCACTGTGGTGTACCTACTATAATGTGGAGATCTGAACCTGAAGCGTGAAACACAAACCTTCTCACATTCCGCTGGAGTAAAATATCAATATCAACAATAACCTACACAATGTAAAGAATGCTTCTTGAAACAGTTTTCTTCCTTTTCCCGAGTTTTGGTCGGTTGGGGAGTGGACAGTTTCCTCCTTTCAGCCTGTAAAAATCAGGATGTCAGGTCAGCGTGATAACAATTATTTTAGAAGAGAGGGAGATTCTCAGGGGAAGAGTGAAAGGTACCAACTCCTCAACCCGTAGAGAGACCTGACACTACTGAGAGACTAAACTCATAACACTGATGGCAGCAAGGAATCAAACCAGCAGTTAGTAGCAGGAAGTTGAGTTTGAGAGGAATGTGCAGACACAAATAAGACACAAACATGTTCTTTGTCACAACAGAAGGACAGTCACACAGGGCGCAGCACTCTGCCATTGTCTTAGTTTCTGCTCATGTTCCCCAAGCTGGCAAACAAAACACCTGGGTGTCCTGCTGGACAATAATGTCATTCCATTAGCTACAAACTTGACGGCTACTTTGGTCTTTTTGAATAATAAACCCAGGTTTTGAAAATTAAACAGATGGAAAAAGTAATTTGACTGATTTAAATGATATTTAATAATAAACAATGGATCACTATGCATAGGTTTGCTCTGTGTGCATCTCCAGCATTATAAACTACAGTTACAATGGTGAAGTGCCTGTGTTAAGCCAGTTATATTTATCATATATTAATAAATCAGGTATATTTCTAATAAAAAAAATAAAAAAAACAGCTTTGCTAAAAACTCAGCCTTCTTACATTTCAAGATGTGAAACGTTTAATCCCCCCCAAAAATTCTAATAATAAAAAGAAGGATCCTAGTACTTGCACCTTCAAGCCACTAGTGGTCACTCGTCTCACAGTAAACGATCTTTGGTCCACTTGATGATGGGGGCGTCTTCAAGTGCTCTGACCGGCCGGGCGGCAGTGCTTTACTGAAGCAACAGGTCCTCCCTTGCGATGCGGATTTCGACCGAGGCCGATACTGTAGTTCGAGGAAATAAACAACGGTTGACTCGCATGGGCACCGGTTGAGGGCTTGTTCTCTAACTTATAATTGTCAAAGGACTAACGAGTTATTTTAGTAGCAACCGGCTTACGCTCTATCTACGTTTGTTGCTGCAACGTTAGCTAGATAACCATTACAGTAGCTAACTAAAGAAGAGGTGGGGTTTTTTGTGTTTGTTGTGCTGTTAGCTAGCCATCCCCTTTCTGTACTAGCTAGCTAGGGAGTTTATACCCCGTTCATAGACGCTAACTAACTAGTACATTATTGGGCTAGGGGGTGTTTAAAGCCCCATTGTATCGGTATTTAATTAGCTAGCGGGCTAATTAATGTAGCTAACGTTCGTTCATCAGCTAGTGAACCATGGAAACGTTATCTCACTGTGATGTCACATTCTGTTGTCTCAATTCCAAACATGGCCACAAAGAACTGGCCATGACATATGAGCTAGCTCAGTGGTTCCCAAACAGGGGTACTAGGACCCCTGGAGGTACTCTTCCTATCCACATGGGATACTTGATAAAACTCATGAGACCGTAGGCCTGCTGTACTGGTAAAATGCTCATGAGGGGTTACTCCGGGATGAGAATAATTCAGGTGGTGTTAAAGTAACTTTAAGGAATACCTGGGATAGGATAAAGTAATCCTTCTAACCCCCCCCCCCCCTAAACGATTTAGATGCACTATTGTAAAGTGGTTGTTCCACTGGATATCATAAGGTGAACGCACCAATTTGTAAGTCGCTCTGGATAAGAGCGTCTGCTAAATGACTTAAATGTAAATATGTAACCAAAAAAAGGTTGGAAACCACTGTGCCAGCTAATGAACTAAATATGAACATGTTATTCTTACCTATAATAGAGCCCCACAGTGGAGGCGTCATAATACCCATAAAACCTAGTGGTCAAACAGGGAAATGGTTCCAATCGCTTTTCCATCATTAATTTTTCTCATAGAAACACGTAGGCTAACCCTGGTATGTTGTTTTGATAACCATGCAAATCTCTCTCGGACAAGATGATTTATCAATATATTCGGCTCTATTTACTCTCAGATTTGAAAATGCTATTATTAAGCATCAAAGTAGACATCATGCAAGACTACACATCCCTGCAAGCTCCTGCACGTCATCTTTATCTGACACCTTTGCGAACAGGTATTGTGTCTATCTAAAACTTGCACAAGACATTTCACTAAATTGTAAATTTAAAGAAATGTAGCCAATTTATTAATTACTAAATTTAGCTTACATTAGATTGTTAATCCAGAGATTCTTACCTTCTTGATTCGGTAGTCTCGTCCAGCTCATCATAGCATTTGTAGTTCTTTATGATAGCTACATTAGCAACTAATTAGCATTTGTAGTTCTTTATGATAGCTACATTACCAACTAATTAGCATTTGTAGTTCTTTATGATAGCTACATTAGCAACTGATTAGCATTTTTGTGGGGGGGATAAATACTGATAAAAGTTGATAAATCACCTTGTCCTAGAGAGATTTACACGGTTATCAAAACGTCCCGCCAGGGTAAGGCTACACGAAACACAGACCTAATAAGTGTTTCTAATATTCCCAATGGGGAAAAATGATTGGAACTGTCACCTTGCTTGACCGCTAGGTTTTATGGGTATTATGACTCATACTGTGGTATTCTACACGGAAGCAACATTGCTGAAGTTGCATCCTCAACATTTTGTTGCTTTAGCGTGAATAACCTTAATTAGCTAGCTTACCTAGAATGTAGTCTAGCATCCTTTCTCCACTGTGTTGGAATTTAATGACGTCTTGCACGTGGGTAGGTAGGAACTACTGGTACTTTCAAGACAACTGGGAACTCGGGGGGGTGGGGGGGGGGACTTTGAGAATTTGCCAGTACGTCCAACCAGCCTCACAACCACATGTAACCCGTCAGGCCAGGACCTCCACATCTGGTTTCTTCACCTGCAGTATTATCTGAGACCAGCCACCCGGACAGCTGATGAAACTGCAGGTTTGCTGTCAGAAACCATCTGAGGGAAGCTCATCTGCATGCTCGTCGTCCTCACCAGGGTCTTGACCTGACTTCAGTTCAGCGTCATAACCGACTTAAGTGGGTAAATGCTCATCATCGAAGGCCACTGGCACGGTGGAGAAGTGTGCTCTTCACAGATTAATCCCGGGTTTCAACTGTACCGGGCAGGTGGCAGACAGCGTGTATGACATTGTGTGGGCGAGTTGTTTGCTGATGTCAACGTTGTAAACAGAGTGCCCCATGGTGGCGGTGGGGTTATGGTATGGGCAGGCTCAAGCTACGGAGAACGAACACAATCGCATTTTACCGATGGCAATTTGAATGCACAGAGATACCGTGACGAGATCCTCTAGGCCCATTGTGGTGCCATTCATCCACCTCCATCACCTCAGGTTTCAGCATGATAATGCACAACCCCATGTCACAAGGATCTGTACACAATTCCTGGAAGCTGAAAATGTCCCAGTTCTTCCATGGCCTGCATACTCACCAGACAGGTTACCCATTGAGCATGTTTGGGATGCTCTGGATTGACGCGTACAACAACGTGTTCCAGTTCCCGCCAATATCCAGCAACTTTACACAGCCGTTGAAGAGGAGTGGGACAACATTCCATAGGCCACAATAAACAGCCTGATCAACTCTATTTGAAGGAGATGTGAAGAAAAAGGTGGTCACACCAGATACTGACTGGTTTTCTAATCCACGCACCAATTCTTTTTTTCTCTCTTTTTTAAGTTATCTGTTGCCAACAGAGGCATATCTGTATTCCCAGTCATGTGAAATCCACAGATTAGGGACTAATACATTTATTTCAATTGACTGATTTACTTATATGAACTGTAAAATCCTTGAAATTGTGGCATGTTGTGTTTATTTTTGTTCAGTGTAAGTTGAGGTGATTTGAAGTGATCTTTTTGGTCTCATAGCAAATGGCTTTTCACATTGATTTCGATGATGTAATGTGTTTCTGATTTGTTATTTGTATTTATTATGGATCCCCATTAGCTGTTGCCAAGGCAGCAGCTACTCTTCCTGGTGTTTATTATGGATCCCCATTAGCTGTTGCCAAGGCAGCAGCTACTCTTCCTGGGGTTTATTATGGATCCCCATTAGTTCCTGCCAAGGCAGCAGCTACTCTTCCTGGGGTTTATTATGGATCTCCATTAGTTCCTCCCAAGGCAGCAGCTATTCCTGGGGTCCACACATATTAAGGCACTTACATCAACCAAACACTTTTTTGCATCATATAACATTACACCACTACATATCTACAATACAAAATGTATAAAACCACCATATAACAATATTACAATGTACGTGTGTGTATAGAGTGCGTGTGTATGCGTGTCTGTACCTGTGTTTGTATCTCTTCACTGTCCCCGCTGTTCCATAAGGTGTATTTTTGTTTTTTAAATCTGATTCTACTACTTGCATGAGTTACCTGATGTGGAATAGAGTTCCATGTAGTCATGGCTCTGTGTTGTACTGTGTGCCTCCAGTCTGTTCTGGACTTGGGGACAGTGAAGAGACCTCTGGTGGCACGTCTTGTGGGGTAGGCATGCGTGTCTGAGCTGTATGCTAGTAGTTTAAACAGACACCTTGGTACATTCAACATGTCAACACTTCTTACAAAAACAAGTAGTGAGGAAATCAATCTCTCCTCCACTTTGAGCCACGAATGATTTACATGATAATATTAGCTCTCAGTGTATATTTAAGGGCCAGCCATGCTGCCCTGTTCGGAGCCAATTGTAGTTTTCCAAGGTCCCTCTTTGTGGCACCTGACAACACGACTGAACAGTAGTCCAGGTGCGACAAAACTAGGGCCTGTAGGACCTGCCTTGTTGATAGTGTTGTTAAGAATTCAGAGCAGCACTTTTATTATTTGTTATTCAAGTTGTTTGGGTGTAAAAGTGCTAAGCATAGCTTTGATTATGCCAGCAGAGACTTTAAAAATGCAACCTTGCGTGGTTTTATTTTGCCCAATGAGCATGTAAGATATGCAGCGGAAAGCTAAGGCCATCCTCCATAGTGATGGTCTTGGAAGGAGATCAGATAAAAGCTACAGGAAATTGGATTAGGCTCGCTGGCTATAAACAATTCACAGTTATGGTCTTGCAAATTTAATGAAACGCTACAGTATTGCCTGACTGGACAGAACACATTTTCTGCTGAGAAAAATCTGAAAAATCTACATAAGGATAGTAATTTTAGGGAATTAGAGTAGATATTTCAGCGTGATTGGTTGGTCCTTACTTTGTGTTCACACAAGTTGTACACTACTAGTGAATCTGATTCCTTTTCCTGTTGAAAATATGCTGACCTTCTTCCACATGTAGTATGTAGAGAGCAGTAGTAATGGTGTCTTTTAGTAGGCACTAACTCCACCATGGCTCGTTGACCAAAGCGGCAGGGTAGCCTAGTGGTTAGAGCGTTGGACTTGTAACTGAAAGGATGCTAGATCGAATCCCAGAGCTGACAAGGTAAAAATCTGTCGTTTTGCCCCTGAGTAAGACTGTTCCTAGGCTGTCATCAAAAATAAGAATTTGTTCTTAACTGACTTTCCTAGTTAAATAAAGGTAAAAAAAAATAAAAATGTAAAAGCCTATGGGTTAATGAATGGCAATTTTGGGATAAATGCTGATAATAAATAAGGTCTGTGATAAACACAGGCTTAGGAAATCTGATACGTTTTGTTCTATGAGATAACATCATTTATTTTGTGAATTTTGAAGCAATTTATGTAACTAGAAAAAGCGCAAAGGCTTCTTAATTCATAAAGTCATGTTTATTAACTGACTTATGTTATCTCACAGAACAATACTTATAGATAGGTTAGCTGACAACGTAAGGAAAACGATGGGCACGCTTCAATGGGGCAGAAGTCCATGAGTTCTAGTGATTTAGGATGGCCAGATAGCTACCAACAATGACAAACTGCCACGTGGGTAATGTCTCATCATTTTGTTCTTGATACCATGTCTTGTTTTGAATGATTTAATTTCAATGCTAATGTGGCTAAAATTTGCTAGCTAGCTGACCAACAACTGTAACAATGTATTTGAGAGACAAGTTGACATTGTGCAAATTTTATTTATGTTTTCAATAAACATTGGAGACGAAATACAGTTTACATATTGTCAACAATCTAAGCCAACCTTGTCTGTTTTGCCCCATAGTTGCTAAACAACCAACCCCTGTAAGATCTCCTAAGCCTGTGTTAACCACAGACCTTATTTTGGGCGTTTATCCATAAACCCTATTCTTCCCCATTCATTTCCCCACATAGAAAAGGATGAACCAACCAAAGGTATTTCATTTCTGGGGGTTTTTAGGACTACAAGCTGGCGAGCAGGATTGTAAGGTAATCAAAGAAGCTAAGAAATGTTAGCTAAGCTGTCACCTGTTGACCACCGGTGGGTGTCCTGTTCTCCTCACTCTGTTGTTCTTCTGCCAGATGACAGCTCTCTCCTTTTTTCAGAGGTCTATATATAGACAGACTGGTCCCATAGACTATAAATAAAATGCCCTAACAAGGTCCTGAGTATAGTAGTACAGTATCTGGCTGTATCGTCTCAATCCCAAGGTCAGTCTGTCAGGCAGACAACTAGAGCTCTGCACTGGCATGAATTTGAAGCCCAAGCCCTACCCAGGCCCGCGACATTCAGGCCCTACCCAGGCCCGCAACGTTCAGGCCCTACCCAGGCCCACAACATTCAGGCCCGCAACGTTCAGGCCCTACCCAGGCCCTGTGACATTCAGGCCCTACCCAGGCCCGTGACATTCAGGCCCTACCCAGGCCCACAACGTTCAGCCCCTACCCAGGCCCGTGACATTCAGGCCCTACCCAGGCCCGCGACGTTCAGGCCCTACCCAGGCCCACAACGTTCAGGCCCTACCCAGGCCCACAACGTTCAGGCCCTACCCAGGCCCGCAACGTTCAGGCCCGCGACGATCAGGCCCTACCCAGGCACGCGACGATCAGGCCCTACCCAGGCCCACAACATTCAGGCCCTACCCAGGCCTGATTGCTTCTGGCAAATTTAAAGCCCATGCCCGAAATCAAAAATAACTTCCTCTGTTAGTAAATCCATTAGCTGCTCCTCTCAGTCGGTCACCTGCTCCCTGCGCACAGCTCGCCCTGCTCATGGCGCTCTGAGTCTGAGTATCCATAGCAACGGCTCCACTTGGGCTGCTCTGCTCCATGAAGAGACATGAGAGAGCTGTCAGCTGTTAGCTACTTTTCCTCACTCTAAACTCCGGCAAAACTCAAGTAACATTATTTTCTGTGAAATAATCTCTCCTGTCTATATTTGACGAGGTACTTCTGACACCATGTTATGATCTTAGTCAGATATGACTGTACTGCGCAGCAGAGCACGAGCAAATGGCTCAGTTTCAAAATGTTAGTGATCAATTTAGTGATACCTGAGCCCTGCTTTTACCCTAGCTATTGATGGAAAAAAAGGCTTTACCCGTACCCTGGCTATTGATGGGAAACAGGCCCTACCCTAGTTATTGATGAAATGAAGGCCCTACCCTAGCAATTTATGAAATAAAGGCCCTACCCTAGCAATTGATGAAATAAAGGCCCTACCCTAGTTATTGATTAAATAAAGGCCCTAACCCGATGAATAATGTTGGGGCCGTCTGGCTCGGGTTGGGTAGCAGAGCTCTACAGACTATAATACATCCGTTGGCAGGGTGTTTAATCATAGGCTTTATGCACAATGGAAATGAGTGGGAGCTGATGCCAAGGAAAGAGACTCAGACGAACCCTGGCACTGTCAATGACACTGCCCAGTCTGTCCTCTGTTAGCAGTGCAGGGCAGATGTAGCCTAGCCTAGACCTGGGCTGGGCCAGGAAGAGGGACATCTGCTCTCTCATGTTAGTTCCTTTTGTGTTGAGTGGGGAAACATTGCCTCTCTGTTAGACTGGCATTATAAATAATTAACTCTTTCTTATTTAAAAACACTACTGTAACAACCAGCTGTTTTACTTTAGTAGCTGTATAGGACTGATAGTCAATGCTGTTCACACAGTATTCTGTTGGACCTCAAAATCACGTGAGATACTGGCTGTAGGCTACCGTACCGACCGTAGGCTACCGTACCGGCCGTGACCTACCGTACCGGCCATAGGCTACCGTACCGGCCGTGATCTACCGTACCGGCCGTGGCCTACCGTACCGGCCGTAGACTACCGTACCGGCCGTGATCTACCGTACCGGCCGTGGCCTACCGTACCGGCCGTGGCCTACCGTACCGGCCGTAGGCTACCGTACCGGCCGTGATCTACCGTACCGGCCGTGGCCTACCGTACCGGCCGTAGGCTACCGTACCGGCCGTGATCTACCGTACCGGCCGTGGCCTACCGTACCGGCCGTAGGCTACCGTACCGGCCGTGGCCTACCGTACCGGCCGTAGGCTACCGTACCGGCCAGGTCTACCGTACCGGCCGTGGCCTACCGTACCGGCCGTGACCTACCGTACCGGCCGTGACCTACCGTACCGGCCGTGGCCTACCGTACCGGCCGTAGGCTACCGTACCGGCCGTGGCCTACCGTACCGGCCGTGGCCTACCGTACCGGCTGTGGCCTACCGGCAAAACACTGGCTCCAGTGTGTTGTATTGATGTTTCTTTGGCTTCAGCAGTCTCTAGAGAAGCCTGTCTGCTGCCATGCATAATGAAATAGCTATGTGGTAATAATTCTCTGTCCAGATAGTTATTAGTGTCTGCTCACGCACCATGCTAGCACTCCCCTGAGGTTCAGGCTAGCTGCAACATCTGCAACCTACATGAGCATTAACTATTGACTCAAATGGGTCTCGTTTAATGCTGAGCGTCAGACAGACACAATGATGCAGATGAGATATATGAATTAAAATATATCCCATTGTTATTTCTCCTGATACATTGTCTTGAGAGGATGGGAGGGGGTTGGGATGAGAGGGATGAGGATGGGAGGGGGTTGGGATGAGAGGGATGAGGATGGGAGGGGGTTGTAGGGTGTGAAATGGGTTGTTGTCTGTCTTTTGACCTTGTTAAACACAACAGTCTGCTTCTCCCCTTTTGATGTTGAACTGAAGAGGCATGTCTTCTAGATGTTTAATTGAGAATATTTGCTGATGTGTGCTGTCACATTTCATGCCTGTCTGTCAGTACTGCTAAAGGGGGCGGAATAGCAATCTACAGTAGAGAGAGCCTGCAGAGTTCTGTCATACTATCCAGGTCTATGCCCAAACAGTACGAGCTTCTACTTTTAAAGATCCATCTCTCCAGAAATAAGTCCCTCACTGTTGCCGCTTGTTATAGACCACCCTCAGCTCCCAGCTGTGCCCTAGACACCATATGTGAATTAATTGCCACCCATCTATCGTCAGAGTTTGTACTGCTAGGTGACCTAAACACCCCGGCCGTCCAACAATCTAAACTAGATGCCCTCAATCTCACACAAATTTTCAAGGAACCCACCAGGTACAACCCCAAATCTTTAAACATGGGCATCCTCATAGATAGCATCCTGACCAACCTGCCCTCTAAATACACCTCTGCTGTTTGCAAACAGGACCTCAGCGATCACTGCCTCATTGCCTGCGTCCGTTATGGGTCCGCGGTCAAACGACCACCCCTCATCACTGTCAAACACACCCTAAAACACTTCTGCGAGCAGGCCTTTCTAATCGACCTGGCCCGGGTATCCTGGAAGGATATTAACCTCATCCAGTCAGTAGAGGATGCCTGGTTGTTCTTTATAAGTGCTTTCCTCACCATCTTAAATAAGCATGCCCCTTTCAAAAAATTTTGAACTAATTGAACTAACAGATATAGCTCTTGGTTCACTCCAGACTTGACTGCCCTTGACCAGCACAAAAACATCCTGTGTCGTACTGCACTAGCATTGAATAGTCCCCGCGATATGCAATTTTTCAGGGAAGTCAGGAACCAATACACACAGTCAGTTAGGAAAGCAAAGGCTAGCTTTTTCAAACATAAATTTGCATCCTGCAGCACTAATTCCCAAAAGTTTTGGGACACTGTAAAGTCCATGGAGAACAAGAGTACCTCCTCCCAGCTGCCCACTGCACTGAGACTAGGAAACACTGTCACCACCGATAAATCTACGATAATCTACAATTTCAATAAGCATTTCTCTACGGCTGGCCATGCTTTCCACCTGGCTACCCCAATCCCGGCCAACAGCTCTGCACCCCCCCCCCCCCCTTCACCCAAATCCAGACAGCTGATGTTCTGAAAGAGCTGCAAAATCTGGATCCCTACAAATCAGCTGGGCTAGACAATCTGGACCCTCTCTTTCTAAAACTATCCGCCGCCATTGTTGCAACCCCAATTACTAGTCTGTTCAACCTCTCTTTTGTATCGTCTGAGATTCCTAAAGATTGGAAAGCGGCTGTGGTCATCCCCTATTCAAAGGGGGAGACGCTCTAGACCCAAACTGTTACAGACCTATATCCATCCTGCCCTGCCTTTCTAAAGTCTTCGAAAGCCAACTGAACAAACAGATCACCGACCATTTCGAATCCCACTGTACCTTCTCCGCTATGCAATCTGGTTTCCGAGCTGGTCACGGGTGCACCTCAGCCACGATCAAGGTCCTAAACGATACCATAACCACCATCGATAAAAGACAGTACTGTGCAGCCGTCTTCATCAACCTGGCCAAGGCTTTAATCTCTGTCAATCACCGTATTCTTATCGGCAGACTCAACAGCCTTGGTTTCTCTATTGACTGTCTCGCTTGGTTCACTAACTACTTCTCAGATAGAGTTCAGTGTGTCAAATCGGAGGGCCTGTTGTCCTGACCTCTGGAAGTGTCTGTGGGGGTGCCACAGGGTTCAATTATCAGGCAGGCACTTTTCTCTGTATATATCATTGATGTCACTCTTGCTGCGGGTGTTTCTTTGATCCACCTCTAAGTAGATGACACCATTCTGTATACATCTGGCCCTTCTCTAAACGAGCTTCAATGCCATGCAACATTCCTTCCGTGGCCTCCAACTGCTCTTAAATGCTAGTAAAACGAAATGCATGCTCTTCAAACAATCGTTGCCCGCACCCGCCCACCTGACTAGCATCACTACTCTGGACGGTTCTGGCTTAGAATATGTGGACAACTACAAATACCTAGGTGTCTTGTTAGACTGTAAACTCTCCTTCCAGACTCACATTAAGCATCTCCAATCCAAAGTTAAATCTAGAATTGGCTTCCTATTTCGCAACAAAGCATCCTTCACTCATGCTGCCAAACTTACCCTCGTAAAAATGACTATCCTGCGATCCTTGACTTCGGCGATGTCATTTACAAATTAGCCTTCAACACTCTACTCAGCAAAATGGATGCAGTCTATCACAGTGCCATCCGTTTTGTCACCAAAGCCCCATATACTATCCACCACTGCGACTTGTATGCTCTCATTGGCTGGTCCTCACTACATATTCGTCGCCGAACCCACTGGCTCCAGGTCATCTATAAGTCTTTGTTAGGTATAGCCCCGCCTTATCTCAGCTCACTGGTCACCATAGCAACACCCACCCGTATCACGTGCTCCAGCAGGTATATTTCACTGGTCACCCCCAAAGCCAACACCTCTTTTGGCCGCCTTTCCTTCCAGTTCTCTGCTTCAGTGCTTCACGGTTGGGATGGTGTTCTTCGGCTTGCAAGCCTCTCCCTTTTTCCTCCAAACATAACGATGGTCATTGTGACCAAACAGTTCTATTTTTGTTTCATCAGACCAGAGGACATTTCTGCAAAAAGTGTGATGTTTGTCCCCATGTGCACTTGCAAACCGTAGTCTGGCTTTTTTATGGCGGTTTTGGAGCAGTGGCTTCTTCCTTGCTGAGCGGCCGTTCAGGTTATGTTGATATAGGACTAGTTTTACTGTGGATATAGAAACTTTTGTACCTGTTTCCTCCAGCATCTTCACAAGGTCCTTTGCTGTTGTTCTGGGATTGATTTGCAATTTTCACACCAAAGTACTTACATCTCTAGGAGACAGAACGTGTCTACTTCCTGAGCGGTATGGCGGCTGCGTGGTCCCATGGTGTTTATTCTTGCGTACTATTGTTTGTACAGATGAACGTGATACCTTCAGCCGTTTGGATATTGCTCCCAAGGATGAAAGACTTGTGGAGGTCTACCATTTTTTCTTTTGATTTTCCCATGATGTCAAGCAAAGAGGCACTGAGTTTGAAGGTAGGCCTTGAAATATATCCACAGGTACACCTCCAATTGACTCAAATGATGTCAATTAGCCTATCAGAAGCTTCTAAAGCCATGACATCATTTTCTGGAATTTTCCAAGCTGTTTATTGGCACAGTCAACTTCGTGTTTGTAAACTTCTAACCCACTGGAATTGCGATACAGTGAATTATAAGTGAAATAATCTGTCTGTAAATAATTGTTGGAAAAATTACTTGTGTCATGCACAAAGTAGATGTCCTAACAAAAATAGAAACAAATTTGTGGAGTGGTTGAAAAATGAGTTTTAATGACTCCATCCTAAGTGTATGTAAACTTCTGACTTCAACTGTATCGCTCCAGTGTAAATTGCTAAATTGTAATTACTTTGCCACTATTGGCCTATTTATTGCTTTACCTCCTTACTTTATTTGCACACACTGTATACAGATTTTTCTATTGTGTTATTGACTGTACGCTTGTTTAGCCCATGTGCTGTGTTGTTGTATGTGTCAAACTGCTTTGCTTTATCTTGGCCAGGTCACAGTCGTAAATGAGAACTTGTTCTCAACTGGCCTACCTGGTTAAATAAAGGTGAAATAAATAAATATAAATAAATAAATGACTGAGTACAGCAAGCAACATCAGGAACTGACATTATCATTTCTATTGAAGTGAACACATCAAATATTAAACTATCAGAAAGGTAACTACAGCAGAGTGCCTTTTGAAGTCGCACTTCACTTAAACTCAAATCTACCTTACTAAATATTCATCCAATTCCCAATAAGTGGAAGAAACATAACATTTTAGGGACTCCATATATTCCGATGAATATTTAGTGAGGCAAATTTGGATTAAGTACCTGCTTCCCACATGTCACCTAGCCAAGCTTTAGTATTCGCCTACATAGGCCCAAATAGTATGTGGTTTAGTGCACAGACATCATGTCACTTTTTCATAGGAGACAAGGATACTCCTACTTAAGTTTAGGCTAAGTGTGGTGGATATCTGTTTTTATACTTAAAACTTTTTGGACCCATGACTCCGTTTTGATATCTTAAAATTCTTGTGAAAAATTATGTAATTAACAGCCAATGATTACTTTTTTATTTGGGGCTATGTCAGTAAATTGAAAAACATTGTAACAGTATTTCTGCTTGCCTTCTCAACTCACCATCACATACTTTTAATGTGTGACAGTCAATTCCAAATTAGTCTGACATAATTCACACTAAATGGCCAAAAGTATGAGGACACCTGCCTGTTAAATATCACATTCCAAAATCATTGGTATTAATATGGAGTTGGTCCCCTCTTTGCTGCTATAACAGCCTCCTCTCTTCTGAGAAGGCTTTCCACTAGATGTTGGAACATTGCTGCGGGGACTTGCTTCCATTCAGCCACGAGCATATCTCGGGCTGTCTCTTCTCTGTATACATCAATGATATTGTTCTTGCTGCTGGCGATTCTCTGATCCACCTCTACGCAGACGACACCATTCTGTATACTTCTGGCCCCTCTTTGGACACTGTGTTAACTAACCTCCAGACAAGCTTCAATGCCATACAACTCTCCTTCCGTGGCCTCCAACTGCTCTTAAATACAAGTAAAACTAAATGCATGCTCTTCAATCGATCACTGCCCGCACCTGCCCGCCCGTCCAGCATCACTTCTCTGGACGGTTCTGACTTAGAATACGTGGACAACTACAAATACCTAGGTGTCTGGTTAGACTGTAAACTCTCCTTCCAGACTCACATTAAGCATCTCCAATCCAAAGTTAAATCTAGAATCGGCTTCCTATATCGCAACAAAGCATCCTTCACTCATGCTGCCAAACATACCCTCGTAAAACTGACCATCCTACCGATCCTCGACTTCGGCGATGTCATATATAAAATAGCCTCCAACACTCTACTCAACAAACTGGATGCAGTCTATCACAGTGCCATCCGTTTTGTCACCAAAGCCCCATACACTACCCACCATTGCGACCTATACGCTCTCGTTGGCTGGCCCTCGCTTCATACTCGTCGCCAAACCCATTGGCAACCGGTTATCTACAAGTCTCTGCTAGGTAAAGCCCCGCCTTATCTCAGCTCACTGGTCACCATAGAAGCACCCACACGAAGCACGCGCTCCAGCAGGTATATCTCACTGGTCACCCCCAAAGCCAATTCCTCCTTTGGTCGCCTTTCCTTCCAGTTCTCTGCTGCCAATGACTGGAACGAACTGCAAAGATCACTGAAGCTGGAGACTCATATCTCCCTCACTAGCTTTAAGCACCAGCTGTCAGAGCAGCTCACAGATCACTGCACCTGTACATAGCCCATCTGTAAACAGGTAATCTATCTACCTCATCCCCTTACTGTATTCATTTTATTTATCTTGCTCCTTTGCACCCCAGTATCTCTACTTGCACATTCATCTTCTGCACATCTACCATTCCAGTGTTTACTTGCTATATTGTAATTAATTCGCCATCATGGCCTAGTTATTGCCTTATCTACCATATCTTACCTCATTTGCACTCACAGTATATAGACATTTTTTTCTTCTTTTTGTTCTACTGTATTATTGACTGTATGTTTTGTTTATTCCATGTTCTATGTTGTTGTATGTGTCGAATTGCTATGCTTTATCTTGGCCAGGTCGCAGTTGCAAATGAGAACTTGTTCTCAACTAGCCTACCTGGTTAAATAAAGGTGAAATAAAAATAAATTAAATAAAAAATAAAAAGAAATAATCAATTATAAAACTTAGTGAGGTCGGGCATTGATGTTGGGCGATTAGGCCTGGCTCACAGTCGATGTTCCAATTCATCCTAAAGGTGTTCGATGGGGTTGAGGTCAGGGCTCTGTGCAGGCCAGTCAAGTTCTTCCACACCGATCTAGACAAACCATTTCTGTAGTGAACTGGCTTTGTGCAAGGGAAATTTGGAAGCACAGAATCCTCTAGAATGTCATTGTATGCTGTAGCATTAAGATTTCCCTTCACTGGAACTAAGGGGCCTAGCCCGAACCATGAAAAATAGCCCCAGACCAATATTTCTCCTCCACCAAACTTTACAGTTGGGACTACGCATTGGGGCAGGTAGCGTTCTCCTGGCACTTGCCAAACCCAGATCTCCTCTGTCGGACTGCCAGATGGTGAAGCTTGATTCATCACTTCAGGGAACGCGTTTCCACTGCTCCAGAGTCCAATGATGGTGAGCTTTACACCACTGTAGCTGACGCTTGGCATCATGGTGATCTTAGGCTTGTGTGAGGCTGCACGGCCATGGAAACCCATTTCATTAAGCTCCCGACGAACAGTTCTTGTCCCAACATTGCTTCCAGAGGCAGTTTGGAACTTGGTAGTGAGTGTTCCAACCGATGACAGATGATTTTTACGCGCTTCGTCACACTGAGGTCCCAATCTGTGAGCTTGTGTGGCCTACCACTTCACGTCTAAGCCGTTGTTGCTCCTAGATGTTTCCACTTCACAGTAACAGCACTTACAGTTGGCCGGGGCAGCTCTAGCAGGGCAGAAATTTGACAAACTGACTTGTTGGAAAAATGGCATCCTATGACGGAGCCACGTTGAAAGTCACTGAGCTCTTCATTATGGGCCATTCTACTGCCAATGTTTGTCTTTGGAAGTTGCTTGGCTGTGTGCTCAATTTTATACACCTGTCAGCTATGGGTGTGGATGAAATAGCTAAATCCACTAATTTGAATGCTGTCCACATACTTTATCTCAACACCACTATTGAGATGGGTGTGCTTGATGCATGTCGCGTCAGAGCTTCTAAACGTCAGGGGGCGTGGTCGACAGTGTGCATCTTATCTCTGCTATCACATCCAAGCTGGATGGATATTTGGTTTTAATGCAGACGAGAGCACTGAATCCAGCTTCACACAGATATGCGCTGGTGAAGGGTAACCTACCATGGGTTTTATGGGGCTTTCAAGACAACTGGGAACTCAGTTGTCAACTGGGAACAACTCAGTTGTCAACTCAGTTGTCAACTGGGAACTCAGTTGACAACTGGGAACTCAACTGGGAACTCAAAAAAATAAGAGGTCAAATCCTGGAGTCAGTGATCTCCAAGTCAGAAAGTCGGCGACTGTCACGACCATGGCTTAAATAACTGGACCAAGGCGCAGCGTGAGTAGAGTTCCACATTTTATTGCTCGTGAAACTTCTAAAAAAAAACACAAAGATCTAACGATCGTGCAAAACGTAGCGCACAAAGGCACTCACACAAAACAATATCCCACATCGCAGGTGGGAAAAAGAACATATGATCCCCAATTAGAGGTAATGATTATCAGCTGCCTCTAATTGGGAACCATACACATACACCAACAGAAATAAACTCACTAGAAATCCCCCTAGTCACGCCCTGACCTAAAACACCATAGAGAACCCCGAGGGCTCTCTATGGTCAGGGCGTGACAGTACCCCGCCCCAAAGGTGAGGACTCCGACCGCAAAACCTGAAACTAGATGGGGAGGGTTAGGGTGGGCAACTAGCGTTGGTGGCGGCTCCGGTGCGGGATGAAGCACCCGCTCAGACCGCTGATCTCAGACTTCGTACAATGCATCCCCCGGGAGAAGGCGGCCATTTGGAGCCAGGCTGAACGCCATGCCTGGACTGAGCACCGGCGCAGAGGAAGGCTCCGGCCATGGAGCGGGACTGGACGCCGTGCCTAGACTGGGCATCGGCGCATTGGAAGGTTCCGGCCATGGCACCGGCGCAGTAAGCTCCGGGCCGTGGATCGTCGCTGGAAGCTCTGGGCCGTGGACCGTCACTGGAAGTTCTGGGCCATGGATCGTCACTGGAAGCTCTGGGCCGTGGACCATCACTGGAGGCTCTGGACCGTGGACCGTCACTGGAGGCTCTGAACTGTGAACCGTCACTGGAAGCTCTGGACTGTGAACCGTCGCTGGAGGTTCCTAGCTGTAGATCGTCGCTGGAGACTCCCGACTGTACACATGCACTGGTGGACGAGTGCGGGGAGCCGGCACAGGTTGAACCGGACTGATGACACGCTCCTCAGGGCGAGTGCGGGGAGTCGGCACAGGACGTACCGGGCTGTGGAGGCGCACTGGAGCCGGCACAGGTTGAACCAGACTGATAACACGCTCCTCAGGGCGCCTGTGCTGCAGAATACATCTAACCAACATCTCTCTCCGATATCCCTCCTCCAACTGCTCCATCGACTCCCAGACGGTCTCTGGCTCTCTCCTTGGGGTTGCCCTTGGGCTGTTTGTGGCTGCAGACCCCGGCGTCATCGCTGTCCCCCTTTACTCCTCGGCGACTCCAGCCAAGGAAGGGTCTCGCATCCACCCAGTATTTCCTCCCATGTCCAACTCTCCTTAACCTCTTGGGCACACTGCTTGGTCCTGTAATGGTGGGATATTTTGTCACGACCGTCGCTTAAATAACTGGACCAAGGCGCAGCGTGAGTAGAGTTCCACATTTTATTGCTCATGAAACTTCTCAAAAAAACAACAACAATTGTGCAAAACGTAGCGCACAAAGGCACTCACACAAAACAATATCCTACATCGCAGGTGGGAAAAGGAACACACTAAGTATGATCCCCAATTAGAGGTAATGATTATCAGCTGCCTCTAATTGGGAACCATACACATACACCAACATAGAAATAAACTCACTAGAAATCCCCCTAGTCACGCCCTGACCTAAAACACCATAGAGAACCCCGAGGGCCTTGGTCCAGTTATTTATACTCTCTATGGTCAGGGCGTGACAGCGACCCAGTTCCCGAGTTGGAAGACCATTCCAAAAATATATTTTCCCAGTCTGAGCTTTTTTTTGTTGTTGTTGTTATTTTTAGTTCCCAGTTCGTCGAAAGGCTGAGATTTCGTTCCTTCAGGTTCCCAAATGTCTGTTACATAGACAAGAAACCACATTTTTCTTTTCATAAGTGTTTTTATTTATTTATTTTTATATATTTTTTTATACATTGTAAATGACAACAGTTCCTCTCTATGCGAGAAATCTTTCCAACTCCCCTGCCTCAATAACCATCAAGCCTCTGTATGAAAGAAAACTTTGTCATGCTCTGATCCCATATCTCCACATAGTTTTGGCAACAGGCGTGTGCTCGGTGGATATGGTTTGATTTGTATAATACACGAGAGCAAACTACAATGGGCATCACATTATAACAGAACATCTAGGCCATGTTCTGTTATAATCTCCACCCGGCACAGCCAGAAGAGGACTGGCCACCCCTCTCTAGGTTTCTTCCTACGTTTTGGCCTTTCTAAGGAGTTTTTCCTAGCCACCGTGCTTCTACACCTGCATTGCTTGCTGTTTGGGGTTTTAGGCTGGGTTTCTGTACAGCACTTTGAGATATCAGCTGATGTAAGAAGGGCTATATAAATACATTTGATTTGATTTGATCACAGCTAATGTTCATTTGGAGAGCATAAGTTGGGGAGTTTTTGAGTCGTATTTAAATCAGTTTCCTCTTGATTGCTAGCAATAGAATAGATTATTATTCTAACAGTGTTATCCGACAACAGATCATGTCTGTGGTGTGCTGCCTCTTGTTTGTTTGTAGCCTGCTTTTATCACAGCCATTATTATTATTATTAATCAGCATACTTAAATGACTTGGGAGGCAACAATTAGCCTAGCTAGCTTAGTAGATATTGATTGACTGGCATGTCTTCGTGTATGTTGTGTACTGCATTGCTTGCTGTTTGGGGTTTTAGGCTTTGCTTCTGTATAAACACTTAGTGACATCTGCTGATGTATAAAGGGCTTTTGATGTCTCTACTACATTGGCCTATATTTGTTCATTCCATATTCTTCTACCATATTCCTACTACACTCTGTCAGAAAATGTGAGGAAATGATTGATGCTTAAATTTCAGAAAGTCTGGCTCTCTTCCTCCCTCCCTCCGTCCCCTCTCTCGATCTCTCCATCTTTTCAGACAGAGGGAATTTCATACCAAACGAGCCTCACTTTGAGTGTGTTCCTCAGCCAGGCAGAGAAGGAGCTTCAACCTTTCTGTGTGTGTGTGTGCGTGCGCGTGTGTGCGTGTGTGTGTGTGTAGATGTGCCAAAGGAAGCCAGATCCTCTGAGCTGTCACAGATGTTTAGCTTTGAGTTAGTCTGTATGCTGTATGGGTTACTCTGCGTTAGTGGTTTAGTATGGTCCGCACAATGCACTATTTATGTCTCTCAAAAAGGCATCTTCATTTATAGACGTGGACATGTTTAACGCACTTCTGCTGGTGAAAGTCTTGCGTTTTTAAGCTGCTGACAAGTGCTTTCGCTCTCTCGCGCCCGCTCTTTCGCTCCTGCTCTCTCTCGCTCACTCTCTCACTGTCGTTTTTCCTATCAGTGCCTCCCATCCCTAGACAGGGGTTTAAATGAAAGAAAGCTTGATGTTGTTAAAGTTTAACTGAAGAGAACATGGGGGTGAAATGCTCTGAGAGAGAACCTTGCAGTGAGAGGAGTAAGGGAATGGTGCATCTCTCTCTGTCTGGGGTGGGAAGCTCTGTCTGGGGTGGGAAGCTCTGTCTGGGGTGGGAAGCTCTGTCTGGGGTGGGAAGCTCTGTCTGGGGTGGGAAGCTCTGTCTGGGGTGGGAAGCTCTGTCTGGGGTGGGAAGCTCTGTCTGGGGTGGGAAACTCTGTCTGGGGTGGGAAGCTCTGTCTGGGGTAGGAAACTCTGTCTGGGGTGGGAAGCTCTGTCTTGGGTAGGAAGCTCTGTCTGGGGTGGGAAGCTCTGTCTTGGGTAGGAAGCTCTGTCTGGGGTGGGAAGCTCTGTCTGGGGTAGGAAGCTCTGTCTGGGGTGGGAAGCTCCTTTTGATTTCTCTCTCTTTAGACCAGGGCTCTCTCTCCCTCTCCTTTAGGCCAGGGCATCTCTTTCTCTCTCTCTCTGTGCTTTAGGCCAGGGCATCTCTCCCTCTCCTTTAGACCAGGGCTCTCTCTCCCTCTCCTTTAGGCCAGGGCATCTCTCCCTCTCCCTCTCCTTTAGGCCAGGGCATCTCTCCCTCTCCTTTAGGCCAGGGCGTTCACTGTCTATTTTCCTGAACAGACTGGTGGATGTGGCATGCAGTAAACATGTATCCTACAGTTGTGATGATTGCTGAATCATTTCAAACGATCCTCCATGTAATGTGCTTCAGGCCCTGCAATGGTTTGTGACCAGGATGTACAGAATGTAGCATAGAAATAGGTAGTCTTTTCCATATGTAGGCTACTGTGCATCTATCCTCCACGCTGTAAGCATGACACACACACTGGAGCATGTCGTGGGAATCTGTGGAAGGAGTGTCAACAAAGCATTTTATTTGAATGCAGCAGTGCCCAGAGTCTTCAACTTGGCTTCAGACGGACAGAGAGACCGCATCTTGTTTAGATCCGCTTTAATGGGTGACACACTCACCATCTCTAATACTGGACATGGGAGAGGCCTGTACAATACTGGATATGGGAGAGGCCTGCACAATACTGGACATGGGAGAGGCCTGCACAATACTGGACATGGGAGAGGCCTGTACAATACTGGACATGGGAGAGGCCTGTACAATACTGGACATGGGAGAGGCCTGCACAATACTGGACATGGGAGAGGCCTGCACAATACTGGACATGGGAGAGGCCTGCACAATACTGGACATGGGAGAGGCCTGCACAATACTGGACATGGGAGAGGCCTGCACAATACTGGACATGGGAGAGGCCTACACAATACTGGACATGGGAGAGGCCTGCACAATACTGGACATGGGAGAGGCCTGCACAATACTGGACATGGGAGAGGCCTGCACAATACTGGACATGGGAGAGGCCTGCACAATACTGGACATGGGAGAGGCCTGCACAATACTGGACATGGGAGAGGCCTGCACAATACTGGACATGGGAGAGGCCTACACAATACTGGACATGGGAGAGGCCCACACGAGAGATCTCTGTTGAACTATACTTGTGAGGACTTTTTACGGACCAACAATTGATTCCAATTCAAAATCCTATTTTCCATAACCCCTAATTCTAATCCTGACTCTTAAACCTAACCCTTACTCTAATTCTAACCCCTAACCTTAACTCCTAATTCTAAACCTAACCTAACCCTAATTCCTAACCCCCAATTCTATAGCTAACCTGAATTCCTAACACTAATTCCAACCTTAATTCCTAACCCCTATGCCTTAAATAACCTTTTATACAGGTGAAGACCAACAAAATGTCCTCACTTCTCAGATTTTTTTTGTTGGTTTACTATTCCTATGAGGACTTCTGGTACTCATAAGTATAGTAAAACGTGTGTGGGTACACACACACACACACACACACACACACACACACACACACACACACACACACACACACACACACACACACACACACACACACACACACACACACACACACACACACACACACAGACAGTCATGATTCATTACCGGTAGTCAAAACCATGCTGCTCTGTATTATAACTGCCCTTTCTAAATGCATGAGGTCTCCAGTCAGCCAAGACACAATCTGTCAGCCCCAGATAGCAGCAGCAGATAGCAGCAGCAGATAGTAGCAGATAGCAGCAGCAGATAGCAGCAGCAGATAGCAGCAGCCCCAGATAGCAGCAGCCCCAGATAGCAGCAGCCCCAGATAGCAGCAGATAGCAGATAGCAGATAGCAGCAGATAGCAATAGCAGCAGCAGATAGCAGACAGCAGCAGCAGATAGCAGCAGCAGATAGATAGCAGACAGCAG
Organism: Salmo trutta; assembly: GCF_901001165.1. Classification (NCBI taxonomy): domain Eukaryota; kingdom Metazoa; phylum Chordata; class Actinopteri; order Salmoniformes; family Salmonidae; genus Salmo; species Salmo trutta. The sequence goes on along the minus strand of NC_042975.1, from coordinate 6,337,122 downwards.
CAGCAGATAGATAGCAGACAGCAGCAGCAGACAGCAGCAGCAGATAGCAACAGCAGATAGCAGCAGATAGCAGACAGCAGATAGCAGAAGATAGCAGCAGCAGCAGCAGCAGCAGCTCTCCATACACTACTAACGGTGATGCATATCTCCAACAGCTGGCTGTGACGACGACAGGAAACTATTTATTACTCCTGCAGTGCTCAATTTATAGCTCTGCTACTATAGCACAGACCAGAATATAGGATCCCCAAGTGAACTAGTAGTCTAATGTATTTATTTTCAGGGAGATTCTAATATCTGTCGCTGAAATATATGCCTGGCCTTGCCTCCAAATAAAGTGTTGAGATATGGGAGAGTGTTGAATGATGCAGAAATTGGCTAATACTTTATTGAATCGAGGGCTCTCGAGTGGCGCAGCGTTCTAAGGCACTGTATCTCAGTGCTAGAGGCGTCACTGCAGACACCCTGGTTTGAATCCAGGCTGTGATTGGGAGTCCCATAGGGCTGCGCACAATTGGCCCAGCGTTGTCCGGGTTTGGCCAGTGTAGGCTGTCATTGTAAATAAGAATTTGTTCTTAACTGACTTACCTGGTTAAATAGATTTTAAAAAATTAACTAATTATATGTTGCCAAATATTGCACCCTAAATTCACAACCAGTTTGTTGTACAAAGCTACAGTCAGTAATATTACATGCTGATTGGCTGCTCCATTATTTCCATGATGTTGTTTTTAGCCATATTTTTATATTCTATTACAGGATAATCTGTTTACTTGTGTCCTGTAAACATGTTGACCTCATGGCATTATACGTAGGCTTAAACCAGGTGAATCCATCCTTAACGGGGCGATTTGATCTGCAGGCACGTCTCTCTGGTTAAGAGCTGCTTGGGGATAGGAGAGTGACCATGTCCTGGGCCAGGTTATAGGTTACTGAACAGCTGCTGCTTGCCTAGTACTATGCAAATATGGAAAAGCTGCCTGCAACTCAAAATCTGGGGACAGACCTGATATACTCATCCATCCACATAGAATTCCCAAACTGGAAGAACTTTTGATATGTAATTTCTTTCCCATGGAATGAGATTCATGTCCATTTGGACAGCCACTGCAACTTTTCAGTTACAACTCTCCATTCAGATATAACTCTACCTAACTCGGCAGGTTGCTGCCTTCTATAAATCAGGGCAGGGTTTGGCCTCAGCACCTAACCCCTATTAGTCTGTACTGTTGACTGGTTCGTGCTTCATGCATGGCTATGAGTCTTTGTGGGTTTGTGTTAATCTCCCCCGGGGTTACTGTCTCCCTCTCTGTTTGAAGGAAGGACGTCGGAGTGGATGACTGCCGTTTTACAGCCTCCTGACCAATTGTGCTACTTTTGCGGTGATCCTCATTTCATATGACCTGAAAAGAGCTTCTGGACATCAAAGCAGTGATTACTAACCTTTATTTGGATGAGGACTTATATTTCAACAAATATGAGGCCGAAGGACATATTGCTCATCCCAGACCAGGCCCAAATCCCCGTCATTCGGACGAGGTGGAGACGGTGCTATAGAGGTTGACCTGCAGAACATCTAACGAGACTGCGACAGCGAGGAGATAAGTCTCCGTTACCATCCGTTCTATTGGCGAACGTGCTATCACTTGAAATAAACTGTGTAGAGCTCCGTTCGAGACTATCCTATCAATGTGATCTGAAGAACTGTAATATCCTATGTCGTGGCTGAACAAGGACATGAAAAATATAAATATAGCTGTTTTTTTTCAATACATCGACAGAACAGCTGTGTCTGGTAAGCTGAGGGGAGGGTGGGTGTGTTTCTTGGTCAACAACAGTTGGTGCGCAATCTCTAATATTAAGGAAGTCTTGAAGTTCTGCTCGCCTGAGGTAGAGTACCTCATGATAAGCTGTAGACCACACTATTTACCTAGAGAGTTTTCATCTATATTTTTCGTAGCTGTTTACTTACCCCCGCAAAGCAATGCTGACACCAAGACTGCACTCAACAATCTGTATAAACGTCATAAGCAAACCAGAACATGCTTACCCAGATGCGGCGCACCTAGTGGCCGAGGATTTTAATGCAGAGAAAGTGAAATCCATTTTACCTCATTTCTACCAGCATGCCTATACCTAAATCCGCCACTGCACCTCACACACATGGTTATGGGCAACAAAAAGAAGACACCTGTAACATGTCAGATAAAGAGGTGAAATGTATTACATTTTGTGTTTGCATCCCAATATTACACTTAATATACATCGCAGAAGACTAAAATATAACATAACTGTTTGACATAGAACACCAGATTTTTGTAAGGTTTTAAAAAAAAATCTGTATTAATTATGAATGATATGAACAATATTTCATCCATGAGGCCAAAGAGGGCACTTTTGGTCACTGACTGCAGGAAACAGCTACACAGCTACCCAGAATTTCTGCTTTTCACCCTCTACCTACATGTACAGAGTACTTCAATCAATCACCTAACCAAACCTACATGTACATATTACCTCAGTCAATCACTAACCAAACCTACATGTACATATTACCTCAATCACCCCAACTACCTCGTACCCCAGTACACTGACTAAGTACCGGTACTTCTTGTATATAGCCTCGTTATTTTATTGTGTTACTATTTTCATTTTATGTTTTTGTAAAAAAAATAATAATAATAATGAAATGACTGCATTGTTGGAAAATGGCTTGTTGTATTCAGCGCATGTGACATACAATTGGACTTGATTTGAAAATGGACCACAATACAAAAAAACGTTGTTTTATTACCACTATAAAAACAAGGCCCATAAGGCTGAACTGGGAACTGTCTACACCTGTTGTTCGGCGCATGTGACAATGTTTTTTGTTTTTTTTTTGCTCAGTGAATCTCAGCCAGCTCCAATGGAGCTGAAGGAGCTGTAGGATGCTATTTATTTATTTTATTTAACCTTTATTTAACTAGGCAAGTCAGTTAAGAACAAATATTCTTATTTACAATGACGACACATGACTGTGTTTGTTTTTGTGTGCCTGATAAGCGACAACGACGAGTCAGGTCTATATGGAGGGGGGTTAAGTGAACTGGCATTCTGGTGCCAGGACAACAATATCTCCCTCAATGACAGTGAAACAAAGGAGTCGATTGTTGACAACAGGAAGCAGAGGAGGGAACACATCCAATCCTTATCAACGGGACTGCAGTAGAGGGAGTCCGCAGTAAAAGTAAATATACCTTAATAGAAAATAACTCAAGTGAAAGTCAACCAGTAAAATACTGATTGAGTAAAAGTCTGAAAGTATTTGGTTTTAAATATACTTAAGTATCAAATGTACAGTTGAAGTCAGAAGTTTACATACACTTAGGTTGGAGTCATTAAAACTTGTTTTTCAACCACTCCACAAATTTCTTGTTAACAAACTATAGTTTTGGCAACTCGGTTAGGACATCTACTTTGTGTATGACACAAGTCATTTTTCCAACAATTGTTTACAGGCAAATTATTTCACTTATAATTCACTGTATCACAATTCCAGTGGGTCAGAAGTTTACATACACTAAGTTGACTGTGCCTTTAAACAGCTCGGAAAATTCCAGAAAATGATGTCATGGCTTTAGGAGCTTCTGATAGGCTAATTGACATCATTTGAGTCAATTGGAGGTGTACCTGTGGATGTATTTCAAGGCCTACCTTCAAACTCAGTGCCTCTTTGCTTGACGTCATTGGAAAATCAAAAGAAATCAGCCAAGACCTCAGAAAGAAAATTGTAGACCTCAACAAGACTGGTTCATCCTTGGGAGCAATTTCCAAACGCCTGAAGGTACCACGTTCATCTGTACAAACAATAGTACGCAAGAATAAACACCATGGGACCACGCAGCCGTCATACCACTCAGGAAGGAGACGCGTTCTGTCTCCTAGAGATGAAAGGAGTTTGGTGCGAAATGTGCAAATCAATCCCAGAACAACAGCAAAGGACCTTGTGAAGATGCTGTAAGAAACACCATCCCAACAGGGAAGCACGGGGGTTGCAGCATCATGTTGTCATCATTCTCTCTACTATTATTCTGACATTTCACAATAAAGTGGTGATCCTAACTGACCTAAGAATTTTTACTTGGATTAAATGTCAGGAATTGTGAAAAACTGAGTTCAAATGTATTTGGCTAAGGTCTATGCGAACTTCTGACTTCAAAATGGAAATGGAATTGTTAAAATGTACTTAAGTATCAAAAGTATAAATGATTTCAACTTCCTTATATTAAGGAAACCAGACGGTGCAATATTTAATTTATGGATAGCCAGGTGCACACTCCAACACAGTCAAAATTTACAAAGCATTTGTGTTTAGTGAGTGATCAGAGGCATGATGTGAAGGGGATGACCAGGGATGTTCTCTTGATAAGTGTGTGAATTAGGCGCCTTTTCCTGTCAAAATGTAACAAGTACTTTTGGGTGTCAGGTAAAATGTATGGAGTAGAAAGTGCATTATTTCAGTTAGGAATGTAGTAAAGTAAAAGTTGCCAAAAATATAAATAGTAAAGTACAGATACCCCCCCCCCCCAAAAAAAACTACTTATGTAGTACTTTTAAGTATTTTTACTTTAGTACTTTACACCACTACACTTTTCCCCCTTCACTGATACATGTTTTAATATTGTGCAATACATTCTGCCTTCCTGTATTATGCTAAAATGTTTATTCTATTCTACTGAGCCATTTTATGTTCATATTTTTATATTTTATTAGTTCTTATTGTTGTTGAACTGTCCAGAAGGAACCTGCAAGTCGGCATTTTGTTGTATACCATGTGTTTCCTGTACATACGACTAATAAAATGTGGGACTGCTGGTGCCGGTGTGTGTGTGTATATGAGCGTATGACAAAGAAAATCTTAGTTTAAATATTTGAAATGCTGTAGTCTGGATTTTGATGTGTGGGTATCCGTTCAACCTGTGCCAGTTTGTCTGCTACAATACTTAAAGAAGCAGTGTGTGTTTGTTTACCCAGAATTGGCTGTGAAAGTGAGACTACCGTATATCCTCAATTTGTGAAATATTCTGTCACAACTAACCTCGTCCAATTTCTACTGTGTATAGAGCCTGGAAAAACTGTGCTACAAAGTGGGACTTCAGAAGCCAGTGTAACCGATGTGAAATGTACACTGTTACACCTGCTACAGCTAAGATTGGACTTTGAAACATTTTGAAAATTTACACTCAACCATGTTTTTTTTGGGGGGGGGGGAAGCCCAATTGATTCTAAGTTCGGGGCATACAACGGTTGTGAAAACTATTTCTTTGATGCATACTTTCCGTCTTCCTGAATTCACTTCCTTGTTCAGCCTAAATCACTTGCTCTGATCACACGTTGACATCTAGAGGGGAGGTTCTAAGGGTTCTAGATGGTGATGGACTGAGTGTAATATTCATATGTGAATACATACTGAATTATAATTGGATGCATTTTACCGCCGTATCCTACTGTGCAGTGATTGGTTAAGACCACCCAGACGGTTAGGGCATAGTCAGTTGATCGTGGTTGGAGATAGGCGAACATGTAGTTGTAGCTAGTTAATAAAGAGTTATGTTAAGAAACATCCTGTAGTTCTGCGTTTTATTATTTGTACAAAGCGTACAAAACAAGACACTGAGGTTTCAGCCAATTAAAAGTGCCATAGACTTCCTTTCAAGTCCCGTTCTGAAAACCAGACCTTTCGGCAGAGACTGCCAGCCGGTGGGCGAGATTAGATCAAAATGTACATTAATATTGAAATGTTTTGTGACAGTCTTCATTACATATGTCAATCATAATTTGTTTTACTGACTTAGAAATGTGTGTTATAGATCTGTCATGTATCGTTGAAAGCAAGTCTAAGAAGCGGTAGATCTGTTCTATGTTATGTTATTTCTATGCTTCACGTTCTTAAGTTCAGTTTTTGAGTATTTTACTTTCGGTTTTTGTACACCAGCATCAAACAGCTGAAAATACAAAATTGTTGGTGATGGAAAAGATATTTCACAGCGGTTAAGATGGTACAATGATTTTGTCGCATAAACTGAAATTAAGCAAACTATTCTAATTTTAGCAACCAGGAAATGGCGGGGCGATTTCTGCATAGTGCATCTTTAAGCGTTTATTTCTAGCATACAGTGGCAGAAAACGATAGAGGCTGTGTGTGTGTGTGTGTGTGTGTGTGTGTGTGTGTGTGTGTGTGTGTGTGTGTGTGTGTGTGCGCTCACAGTATGCCATCGCTCTGCCTTCCTCCAGGCAGCCTCCCTGCAAAGCAGTATGTGTGTGTCTCCTCTTCAATCAATAGGCAACCAACATTATTCCAGCGTCATCTCCATGGAAACCAGCTCGAGCTGTAGTCGTGATTGGCCACCTCCCAGAGGCTTTGATGTGATAGGAGGACAGAATCCCTTTCTTCCCACCCCCTCCTCTCACTAACACACACACACACACAGTTTGTCTTCTTCCTTCACCTAAATGTTGTTATATGGGAATCGGGGATTAGGCAGTTCATCGAGTCTTGTTGTGTGAGCAGTGATTTAGCAGCAGCATCAACGAGGCAGGCAGGCACAGCTGGAGACCACATGCATGTCAGCGGAGGGAGAGAGAGAGAGAGAGAGAGTGAGACAGAGAGAGAGACAGAGAGAGAGACAGAGAGACAGAGAGACAGAGAGAGAGACAGAGAGAGAGAGAGAGAGAGAGAGAGAGAGAGAGAGAGAGAGAGAGAGAGAGAGAGAGAGAGAGAGAGACTGTCTCGTCTGGTCTCGTATACCGTATAGCGGCAGTGTTTCTTCTGTACTGTTTGTGTCACAGAGAGGCAGAGTCAAGCTCCTCATCTAAGCAACGGACGGATGGACTGTTGATTACTAGCCGTTCCCGTTACCGTTTGTGGATAAGCGACAATGACAGATCCATCCCTCTGTGGAGAACGGAGGAGTGGGGAGGCAGGAAGACGATGCAGTCTCACTCAGTCAGCCAATAGTAAGTAGGACTCTGGAATCTGCACACTTCAGTGTTCTGATCAGATCACGGGCTGTAAATGCATGATCACCGCTGGATCATTTCTACGGAAAAGGTTTCATTTGTTTGGAGTCTGTGCACGGAAGTAGCATAAGAAGTGTATGTCGTGAATACAAAATATCCCACAGGAGTCAACTTTTTTTTTTTGTGGAAGACGTCAGTGACGGCATTTTTTCCCAGCCCCCTCTAAAAGTTGTCATTTTAAAGGAGTAGCTCTCTGGGTTTTATCTTGAGCTGGTTTTGTCCTGGTAATGACGCTCCCTTGTTGTAATGAATATTTTATTAAAGGAACAAAACAGGGCAGTACCAGCTTGTGCTATTTCTGTCACTGTTAAATCGACATCTGAGGGGACAGAATGGCTACAGTAAGAAACTGTATTCTGTTACTGATAAACCTGGTAATTACATCTTAAATTCAGCCCAGCTTACTGATCCTATCGCTTTGGTGTCGGATACTTAACCTCAGCCCAGACCAAATTACTACCCAGAGTGAGAGAGAGGGAGGGGGAGTGAGGGAGAGGGGGAGAGAGAGAGAGAGAGAGAGTGAGAGAGGGAGGGGGAGCGAGAGAGGCTGTGGAAAATAAGGACAGAGAAAGAAGTCAGGGTGACATTTATTTATTTTCTCTTTTGAAGTCAACTCAGCGGCGACTGATCCGTGATAATTTCGACCCCCTCCATCACAGACTGATGTATGACCTGTGCACCAGGCCCGAGCAGCCGCCGGAACCCGAACCGGAGCAGCCTGTGTCTGCAGCGGATACAGACATGGAAGGGAGACGCTGTGGAGAGGCTGAGGCCCCAGGACAGCAGAACCTAATACAGCAGGACAGGGATACTAAGACAGAGGAGCATGGTAATAATACTACTACTACCAATGGGGACTCAATGGACAAGACAAATCTAGACACTACCTCTACCACTGTTACTGCCCCTGTGACACCCAAGAGGCACAACTCACTTTACAAGGACCTCAACGACTGCGAGGTGGGAGGGTTTCGCAAGGTAAGTCCTGGAATAAAGGATGTTGTGGACACTGGACCTGTAGGACACTGGACCTGTAGGACACTGGACCTGTAGGACACCCTAGAGCATTGAGATACCGCTGCAAAGTATTGGCTGTTACATGCTTGGATGGTCTGTCATTTAGATGGAACTGCAAGTCTGATTGCTAGTCTGACGCAGGTTGCCTGCCGTTTTTAAATGGGCCAGTTGTCTCGGAGCTCTGTGCATAGGACATTACAAAAGTATACTGGCAGTTAAGCCTATGTGTTTGGTACTGGTGTGGTTTGGTGTGGGTCAGTACTGGTGTGGTTTGGTGTGGGTCAGTACTGGTGTGGTTTGATGTGGGTCAGTACTGGTGTGGTTTGATGTGGGTCAGTACTGGTGTGGTTTGATGTGGGTCAGTACTGGTGTGGTGTGGTTTGATGTGGGTCAGTACTGGTGTGGTGTGGTTTGATGTGGGCCAGTACTGGTGTGGTTTGATGTGGGCCAGTACTGGTGTGGTTTGATGTGGGTCAGTACTGGTGTGGTTTGATGTGGGTCAGTACTGGTGTGTTTTGGTGTGGGTCAGTACTGGTGTGGTTTGATGTGGGTCAGTACTGGTGTGGTTTGATGTGGGTCAGTACTGGTGTGGTTTGATGTGGGCCAGTACTGGTGTGGTTTGATGTGGGTCAGTACTGGTGTGGTTTGATGTGGGTCAGTACTGGTGTGGTTTGATGTGGGTCAGTACTGGTGTGGTTTGATGTGGGTCAGTACTGGTGTGTTTTGGTGTGGGTCAGTACTGGTGTGGTTTGATGTGGACCAGTACTGGTGTGGTTTGATATGGGTCAGTACTGGTGTGGTTTGATGTGGGTCAGTACTGGTGTGGTTTGATGTGGGTCAGTACTGGTGTGGTTTGATGTGGGCCAGTACTGGTGTGGTTTGATGTGGGCCAGTACTGGTGTGGTTTGATGTGGGCCAGTACTGGTATGGTTTGATGTGGGTCAGTACTGGCGTGGTTTGATGTGGGTCAGTACTGGCGTGGTTTGATGTGGGTCAGTACTGGTGTGGTTTGATGTGGGCCAGTACTGGTGTGGTTTGATGTGGGTCAGTGCTGGGTCAGTGCTGGGTCAGTGCTGGTATGGTTTGATGTGGGCCAGTACTGGTGTGGTGTGGTTTGATGTGGGTCACTGCTGGGTTAGTGCTGGGTCAGTGCTGGGTCAGTGCTGGGTCACTGCTGGGTCACTGCTGGGTCAGTGCTGCAGCATAGCAGGCCACCCTGTGATGTGAACACTGTTTCTATAGCAGTTACTATATTTAGCATGAGAGTTGACCTCAACCCACATTTCACACCACTGCAGAGCCTAAAGTGGGACAACACAGGATCCACTTAATGGACTTTCATTGAAAATCAATATGGGAAGTTGGGAACCTCCAGGATCCCTCATGTAATTGGTCTCTACTCGCTGTACCTTCACTGTGTTTACTAGTAGGATGAGGGACTTAATGGTGATAAAGTGAGTTGAGTTACCTGGTAGGATAAACAAGAGCAGAGGGATATTTCTATTATTCACACACACACACACACACACACACACACACACACACACACACACACACACACACACACACTCTCTCAGTGTTTGTACTATTTGTTATCAATGATTGAATCTGTGCGTGTCCCGTTTTGGCGTCCCTTAATATCTGGTCCCTTAATAATATCTGCTGTGTTATACTAGTAACGTTTCAGATAAGGAGCTCATTTCTATTGGATTTGATGGTTAGCAGCGGCTGCTAAAACACATTAGAGGAAATTGTTATCAGTAAATATCAGGGTTTTTTTCTCCATATAGCAACTGATAGTGTTTTTATTGAACTAACCGTACTAGAAGGAAATGACATCGATTTTTATCTGTGGAGAGATTTAATGGGTAGTTTACAGCAAAACAATGCTTCCTGATTACAACAGCCTCAGTCACCCCCACAGGGAAAGAGCTGGGGACGCTTTAGTAGGTACCAGCCTGTCACCACCACAGGGAAAGAGCTGGGGACGCTTTAGTGGGTACCAGCCTGTCACCACCACAGGGAAAGAGTTGGGGACGCTTTAGTAGGGTACCAGCCTGTCACCACCACAGGGAAAGAGTTGGGGACGCTTTAGTGGGTACCATGAACCCAGACAGACAGTGACAGATGTATAACCCTGACCTGAGAGAGACGGATGGAGCCACAGAGATGGAGAGATTGAAGGACAAAGAGGAAGGGAGAAAGTAATGGAGGCAGAGAGGGAATGAAGGAGGGATGGAGGCAAGGAAGGAGAGCTGGATAGAGGCTCGGAGATAGGGAATGGGGGGATAGAGGAAGAGATGGGGAGGGAATGGGGGGATAGAGGGAATGAGGGATAGAGGAAGAGATGGGGAGGGAATGAGGGATAGAGGAAGAGATGGGGAGGGAATGGGGGATAGAGGGAATGAGGGATAGAGGAAGAGATGGGGAGGGAATGAGGGATAGAGGAAGAGATGGGGAGGGAATGGGGGATAGAGGAAGAGATGGGGAGGGAATGGGGGATAGAGGGAATGAGGGATAGAGGAAGAGATGGGGAGGGAATGAGGGATAGAGGAAGAGATGGGGAGGGAATGGGGGATAGA
>NC_042975.1:6318961-6321461 GCF_901001165.1 Salmo trutta | reverse complement strand
ATATTTCTGCACAGATTTAATTTGATTTATTAGGATCCCAATTAGACGACACCAATGACGACAGCTAGTCTTACTGGGGTTCCGACACATAACGAAGAAGACATTACAGACAAAATACATTTTTTTCAATTGACGTACATTTTAAATACATTAACATGTTGTGTGTTTATCAGGTACACGTACATGTCAGTTTATACACAAAAGAAGTAGGTCACGCAGGGGAGTTTTCTTTTGTTACAACCTTATTCTAAAATGGATTAAATAATGGTTTCCCCTCATCAATCTACACACAATACCTCATAACGACAAAGCAGAAACAGATTACTATAATTTTTTGCAAATGTATTAAAAATAAAAACAGAAATACCTTATTTACATAAGTATTCAGACCCTTTGCTATGAGACCTGAAACTGAGCTCAGGTGCATCCTGTTTCCGTTGATCCTCCTTGAGATGTTTCTACAACTTGATTGGAGTCCACCTGTGGTAAATACAATTGATTAGACATGATTTGGAAAGGCACACACCTGTCTATATAAGGTCCCACAGTTGACAGTGCATGCCAGAGCAAAAACCAAGCCATGAGGTTGAAGGAAATGTCCGTAGAGCTACGAGACAGGATTGTGTCGAGACACAGATCTGGGGAAGGGTATCAAAACATTTCTGCAGCATTGAAGGTCCCCAAGGACACAGTGGCATCCGTCATTCTTAAATGGAAGAAGTTTAGAACCTCCAAGACTCTTCCTAGAGCTGGCTGCCCGGCCAAACTGAGCATTTGGGGGAGAAGGGCCTTGGTCAGGGAGGTGACCAAGAACCCGATGGTCACTCTGACAGAGCTCCAGAGTTCCTCTGTGGAGACGGGAGAACCTTCCAGAAGAACAACCATCTGTGCAGTACTCCATCAATCAGTCCTTTATGGTAGTCTTCCCTGTGGCTCAGTTGGTAGAGCATGGTGTTTGCAACGCCAGGGTTGTGGGTTCGAGTCCCATGGGGGACCAGTACAAAATAAATAAATCAAATTTAAAAAATCCATGAAGTGAAATGTTTGTATTCATTACTGTAAATTGCTCTGGATAAGAGCGTCTGCTAAATTACTAAAATGTAGAGTGGCCAGACGGACCCACTCCTCAGTGAAAAGCACATGAGAAACAAGATTCTCTGGTCTGATGAAACCAAGATTAAACTCTTTGGCCTGAATGCCAAGTGTCACATCTGGAAGAAACCTGGCACCATCCCTACGGTGAAGCATGGTGAAGCATGGTGAAGCGTGGTGGTGGTGGTGGTGGTGGTGGTGGCAGCAGCATCATGCTGTGGAGATGTTTTTCAGTGGCAGTGACTGGGAGACTAGTCAGGATTGAGGGAAAGATGAACGGACCAAAGTACAGAGATCCTTGATGAAAACCTGGTCCAGAGCGCTCAGGACCTCAGACTGGGGCGACGGTTCACCTTCCAACAGGACAACGCAGGAGTGGCTTCGAGACAAGTCTCTGAGTGGCCCAGCCAGAGCCTGGACTTGGACCCGATCGAACATCTCTGGAGAGACCTGAAAATAGCTGTGTGGCAACGCTCCCCATCTAACCTGACAGAGCCTGAGAGGATCTGCCGAGAAGAATGGGAGAAACTCCTCAAATACAGGTGTGACAAGCTTGTAGCGTCATACCCAAGAATATGCGAGGCTGTAATCGCTGCCAAAGGTGCTTCAATAAAGTACTGAGTAAAGGGTCTGAATACTTATGTAAATGTGATATTTCATTTTTTTTGGGGGGGGGGGCTGTTTTTGCTTTGTCATTAGGGTAGATTGAGTGTAGATTGAAAACCAATTCAATCCATTTTAGAATAAGGCTGTAATGTAACAAAATGTGGAAAAAGTCAAGGGGTGTGAAAACGTTCCTAATGCACTGTATCTGTTAGGTAAAATACTGCAGCTTGCCTTCACAGCAGCAACGTTTGAGGGAGGCTGACCAGTGTTTTTTATGATCAGCATTGAAGAGGTTATGAGGGGTTTAACATGGTTGGGCTATGAGGCTGTTTGATCAAACTCCTCAGAGAGACACTAAGGGATGGGACTATATTAGCCCCCCCCCCCCCCCAGTGCTGTTTCCTGAGCCGCCCACCACACACACACACACACACACACACACACACACAACCCTCTCACACCCACTGTGTTCATCAAACAGAATCCATCTACCTCATATTCTGAAGAATAATCTCATGTTTCTTTAAATCATGTCCTTCACCCCCCCCCCCCCCCCCTTTTCAATCGAATTCATTCTGCTTCCCCTTTCCCACATTGGGTCACTGACTAAAGAGGTAGTTGTTGGCGTCAGTCTTAGTGAGAGGTGGCAGTTTGTCTTTAGGTGTCTGCTAAGATGACAGAGCAGCAGTCCTTGGCGGGGTGTCTGGTAAGATGACAGAGCAGCAGTCCTTGGTGGGGTGTCTGGTAAGATGACAGAGCAGCAGTCCTTGGTGGGGTGTCTGGTAAGATGACAGAGCAGCAG
>NC_042975.1:6288961-6308961 GCF_901001165.1 Salmo trutta | reverse complement strand
TCCAAACAGTGAAATGACGCGAACCAACAGAAAATACTTTCAGAGATATTTATATAATGACGAGATGCTTATGTTTCCGCCCTACCAATGGGAGTCGCCCCATTGAGGGAAGGCGGGCGACAAGCTTAGGCCCAAAATAAGCCCATAGAAACGCATTGGATTTATTTTGGACAGATTTTCGCCAGAGTGAAACCTCTCGCTTCGCCTCTTCCTCTTCCTCTCTGCAAGCGTTCAAGGACCTGACATTTTCCATTAAGAGCATGGAAACATGCAACAATTGCAAGCCTATCGTTTTACAGTCAAAATGCTATAGCCTGTTATTAAACAGGCAACTCCTGTAAATGAAGCAGCAAATACAATGTCATTTTCAAACATTTGCCCAAATGCAATTAGCGGAAAACAGATTCAATAGGCAGTTCAATAGATCTCTGTAAGAAACTTAGAACGAGAGGGGGAATCTAATAGCAACTACTATGATGGCTTGATAATATGACTAGGATTGTGGACTTTTAGGATTGTGGCTTTTGGACAACGAAAGAAGATTTATATGAAACCAAAAGAACGGGCGAGAAATGCCGGTTAATAGCATGCGGAAGTCTATATAATAACTGCCTCCACGTTTTTATGGGTAAGATTTTGGCTACTTTGAAGGAAGGTAAAGCAAAACGTTCCCAAGTTTCAAACAATTCTACATCCTCAATCTTACATTGTAAAGTGGTTGGTAACGCGCGGATAGTCAACGGTAGGTCGGCTATATTCTACGCATCCAAATGGCAAATAGGAGGCACGCTTTATGAGTTGCGATTGAGAAATAAAAGTAGCTCATTTTTAAATCGTGGCCGCCAACAAGTTTTAACAGGCAATTTCATTTTGAATTGTAATTTGTTGCGCAATGACTGGGTTTACTAAAACAGGCTTCAGTACAGTAGCTGAGGAGCTAGTCTAAAATGCATGACGACTTGTAAAGCTTGATTTAGCCGCAATCTCTCTCTCTCTGTCTGTCTCTCTCTCTCTCTTTCTCCACTCTAGGGTTTACTTCGCTGCAGACGTATTTAACCCCCTCATCTCCTCAGACTCCCAGTAGTTGGTCGTCACATTCTCCTCTGTTCCTCTGAGGTTTGACTCCCTGCCCTCAGTGTGACACAGGAGCCTGCCCTCTGGATGCTCAGCTAGATGGAACCTATAGCCCTAATCAATCTCTTACACCATGAGAACCACTGAGAGTGTGCCGCTGGAGGGTTTGGGGGCTAGGGGTTGAGGCTGTGTTACGAGAAAGAGCTTTCAATTACTGTAGCTATGTGTGACTCTGAGCTGAGGAGCCTGGCTGGATTGTGAAGATTCCGGATATTATCTGGGTATCTTTGTATCATTGATCTGGTTTTACTTGCACAGCACTGTTTTGCTGTTTTTATAGGTGGAAATCATCATCGTACTGCTCTCAGCTTCAGGAACATTCTACACCTCTAGACACTGGCATGTTCTCCTCTCTCAGCTTCAGGAACGTTCTACACCTCTAGACGCTGTCATGTTCTCCTCTCTCAGCTTCAGGAACGTTCTACACCTCTAGGCGCTGTCATGTTCTCCTCTCTCAGCTTCAGGAACGTTCTACACCTCTAGACGCTGTCATGTTCTCCTCTCTCAGCTTCAGGAACGTTCTACACCTCTAGACGCTGTCATGTTCTCCTCTCTCAGCTTCAGGAACTTTCTACACCTCTAGACGCTGTCATGTTCTCCTCTCTCAGCTTCAGGAACGTTCTACACCTCTAGACGCTGTCATGTTCTCCTCTCTCAGCTTCAGGAACGTTCTACACCTCTAGACGCTGTCATGTTCTCCTCTCTCAGCTTCAGGAACGTTCTACACCTCTAGACGCTGTCATGTTCTCCTCTCTCAGCTTCAGGAACTTTCTACACCTCTAGACACTGTCATGTTCTCCTCTCTCAGCTTCAGGAACGTTCTACACCTCTAGACACTGTCATGTTCTCCTCTCTCAGCTTCAGGAACGTTCTACACCTCTAGACACTGTCATGTTCTCCTCTCTCAGCTTCAGGAACGTTCTACACCTCTAGACACTGTCATGTTCTCCTCTCTCAGCTTCAGGAACATTCTACACCTCTAGACATTGTCATGTTCTCCTCTCTCAGCTTCAGGAACGTTCTACACCTCTAGACACTGTCATGTTCTCCTCTCTCAGCTTCAGGAACTTTCTACACCTCTAGACACTGTCATGTTCTCCTCTCTCAGCTTCAGGAACGTTCTACACCTCTAGACACAGTCATGTTCTCCTCTCTCAGCTTCAGGAACATTCTACACCTCTAGACACTGTCATGTTCTCCTCTCTCAGCTTCAGGAACGTTCTACACCTCTAGACACTGTCATGTTCTCCTCTCTCAGCTTCAGGAACATTCTACACCTCTAGACACTGTCATGTTCTCCTCTCTCAGCTTCAGGAACATTCTACACCTCTAGACACTGTCATGTTCTCCTCTCTCAGCTTCAGGAACATTCTACACCTCTAGACACTGTCATGTTCTCCTCTCTCAGCTTCAGGAACATTCTACACCTCTAGACACTGTCATGTTCTCCTAGACACTGTCATGTTCTCCTCTCTCAGCTTCAGGAACATTCTACACCTCTAGACACTGTCATGTTCTCCTAGACACTGTCATGTTCTCCTCTCTCAGCTTCAGGAACGTTCTACACCTCTAGACACTGTCATGTTCTCCTAGACACTGTCATGTTCTCCTCTCTCAGCTTCAGGAACATTCTACACCTCTAGACACTGTCATGTTCTCCTCTCTCTGCTGTTTATCCTTGATGCTCTTTCATAATGTGTTGGATGGTCTTGATTCCCTGGTCCATGGCAAGTCCTCCATCATTGAACAACGACCTAGAGACAAGAGTCCTTCCACTGATGAAATAACAGCAGAGCATCTCTCTCTCTCTTTTTCTCTCTTTGTTTTCTTCACCTACCCCTTCCTCCTGTCTCCTCATTTACCTCTCTCTTCCTACCGCTCTGTCTTTTCCCCACCTTTCTATCACTCTCCCAGCTGCTAAAACCTGCATTAATATGTCAAATTAAAACAGGTGAAAAATACATTTTTCAACTTGATATAGCCCAACCAGTTGGTAGCGTGTTGAGGGGCCAGAGGATTATATTGAGAGTCTCTGGAGAGGGGAGTTAGCCTAACGTTGCAGTGATGGAGTGATTCATTCTGGGACATGGTGAGAGGTAAGCACTGGGCCCTCCTGGGCTGGGCTGGTGGGATGTGTTAATGTCATTTGATGCGATTCCCCGTTCTGGCTGGTGTAACGTTGAATATGTTTTATCTTGAGGTGGGCAGCCCTGCCCTGTCTGTCTGATAGATGAAACTAGATGGATGATCTTTCCATGCGTGTTATGCATATAACATGCTTACTGTGAGCACATTTTATACACTTCATTTGAGGTAGTAGGCATATTTACCATTTACCCGTGACGGTAGGGGTAGGATGATGGTGGGGGTAGGGGTGATGGTGAGGGGTGATGGTGGCGGTGATGGAGGGGGTGGGGGTGATGGTGGGGGTAGGGGTGATGGTGAGGGGTGATGGTGGCGGTGATGGAGGGGGTGGGGGTGATGGTGGGGGTAGGGGTGATGGTGGCGGTGATGGAGGGGGTGGGAGTGATGGTGGGGGTAGGGGTGATGGTGAGGGGTGATGGTGGCGGTGATGGAGGGGGTGGGGGTGGGGGTAGGGGTGATGGTGAGGGGTGATGGTGGCGGTGATGGAGGGGGTGGGGGTGATGGTGGGGGTAGGGGGGATGGTGAGGGGTGATGGTGGCGGTGATGGAGGGGGTAGGGGTGATGGTGGCGGTGATGGAGGGGGTAGGGGTGATGGTGAGGGGGGATGGTGGCGGTGATGGAGGGGGTAGGGGTGATGGTGAGGGGTGATGGTGGCGGTGATGGAGGGACATGGAGGGGTTGATGTGCGTATGCAATATGCAATTCTCTTTGACGAGATTAAGGCTTCATATCCTTTTGAAGCAGTCAGTGTTTTCAGCTCTGATGGAGGATTGAGGAAGGGAGGGAGGAGAGACCAATCATCTCTAGGCTAAGATAGTGTGGAGGGAACTCCATTTTGTGCCGACGCTGCACTTAATGGAATCATTTGGTGCCCCTTTGTCTCCACCATCTTGTGACTTTTAAAAGGCCAGACGACGTCATCTGCATGTCTGACACCCTCATTAACACACACACACACACGACCCTGGCTGTGGTAAATTTAATGTATTTATGCGTAGGCTATGAGCTGATTTTAAGACGGGAGGCCAGCGGCAGAACCACCAACGAGTCTTAATCGCTATTCTGTTGCTGTTAGGCCAATGAATGTAGAGGTTGTTGCTGTTAGGCCAATGAATGTAGAGGTTGTTGCTGTTAGGCCAATGAATGTAGAGGTTGTTGCTGTTAGGCCAATTAATAAAGAGGTTGTTCCTGTTAGGCCAATGAATGTAGAGGTTGTTGCTGTTAGGCCAATGAATGTAGAGGTTGTTGCTGTTAGGCCAATGAATGTAGAGATTGTTCGTGTTAGGCCAATGAATGTAGAGGTTGTTGCTGGAAGGCCAATGAATGTAAAGGTTGTTGCTGGAAGGCCAATGAACAGAGTGGTTATTGGGTGTTAAATCAGAGCTGACCTCTGGATCTTTAATAGAGGATAGTGGGTAGACAAGCTGCCACGCTTTGGAAAGGGCAGGTGAAACATATTCACATGTATGGAGATGAGGGGAGGTCACCTTACATCAGGTTGGAGGTTGGGGTTGGGGAGGGGTTTGTATGTCACATGATTGATTTGGCGTTCATGGTCAATTTGTAGCTAATTTATACCTAGAATAGAATGAAATTGCTAGCTAGCATGAGAGGAAAAGTCTTGTTTTTGACAAAACATAATTTCTTCCATTTTAAAAAGCTCCACAACCTGAAGACTGACCTGTCAATAGCATCACCCAACCACTTGATTTAAGATAATCTTAACCCAGGGCTTTGCTAAGTGAGAGAGTGTAGACACAGGGTTACCTCAGTGTCTCAGATCCATCCGTTAGCAGTATATGAAGGGCAGAAAGACAGGCAGGCAGCGTTAGGGGTCACATCCAGATTGTGCGTTCTAATTTTGGCCCGTGCCACAGGGCAGTATTAACAGTATCACCCACAGAGGCCTCTCCTGTTGTGTAGAGAGGGCGGGTGGGTAGGGAAGTGCTGGGCGTGTGTGTTAGGGGTAACAGCAGTGTTATTCGTGGAGTGTGTGTCTTGTGTGTAAAATTGGGGGTGTATTAGATGGAGGGGGGTCTCTTTGTTCGGCTGAGGCTGTGGCGCATTAGCTGACACCCCCTAATCTGTCATCGCCAGGTTGTCCGGCGTCGATGAATCGATGACAAATGCAGGATGGGACTGGGGAGGACACTTACGAACAGACTAGCCTCAGCAGACAGATACACACTTGTACATGTGTGAAATAGGACAAATATAAGCACCCACCAATTTATTATTAGATAATAAAGATCCAGGGAATGAAAAATACATTGTTTTCCACAGCTTCTTTGGGAGTTCGTGAACTGTGTCTAAGACTAGCTACCCACTAGGCACAGGCGTCAGTTCAACGGCCATTTTCTTTATTTACATTTGGTTGAGTTGTGAAATCAATCAACAACAAAAAATCATGTCATTGGATTTAGGTGAAAAAAAAGACTGTTCCTTTATGTTGATGACTTTTTGACAAATCCAATCAGTTTTCCACGTTGATTCATTGCATTGTTTTGTTGAAATGACGTAGAAACAATGTTGATTCATCAATTTTTTTCCCTCCCAGTGGGTAGATATTGCTTCTTTGAGATATAAACTGTGTCTAAATCATGAAACACACCTAGAATCTCACTGCCGATAGACTTCCGGTAGGTACTTATCACAGTGGGAGGCTGTTCCTTCTCTTGCTAGAACAGAAGCGGTACCTGCTGTGCGCTGACCCGGTAGCGACGAACCTGACATTTCTAATTGTAGAATCAGAATGCTTGTCAGTGGACAACAACTTGACTTTGAGCCAATCAGACAGCACGAACCCCTAAGTGGGGAAGCAAACAGGAGTGACAAGGGCATTTTCTCCATACATCCACGATTAAATGTCATGAGCCAGTCACACTTCATATGCAATGTAGGCTATGGGATGGTAGCTAACTATGTGCACAGACGCAATGCACACAACACTAGATACTTCCTCCAAGCGAGCTAATCACTATAGCTAGTGTTGACGTTATAATGAAATCACAACAGATTCGTTTCCATGAAACAGAGGCCTGTGTTAGCTGCCGAGTTAGTGTCCTTTGCTAGCTAGTTAGATATATTGTGCTAGCTAGTGAATATGCTAGGTAGCTAGTAGCCTCTGCAAAGTCCCCAACGACTGGATGTTACGGTTTTCAGGGGAAATGGAAAGAAAGCCTGTGACGCAACTTTAACAAGGTGACACTCCATCTTAACTCATACACATTTCCTGGATCGGTTGAATAGCGCAGAACAGAAGCTCCCACGACATCCACATTTCCTGGATCGGTTGAATTGCGCAGAACAGAACCTCCCACGACATCCACATTTACTGGATTGGTTGAATAGTGCAGAACAGAATCTCCCCCGGCAGTTTTTTCTTTTTATCTCGTCAAGACCATTATCTAGTTTCAGGTGTTTCTTTTACACCTGCTACGTTAGGCTAGGTAGCTAGCTAAATATTTGTCTATGGGATTATGGAGAGTGAATTAAATAGTTTCTGCATCATCTTGCTAGCTAGTATCCATCTGACTAATATCAACAAGGGCTTTATACAAAATAGTAACATTAGCGCAGCTAGCTAGCTAGCTAACATTGGAATCTAGACCATAAACTAAGCAACACATACAGACATGCTCTGCCAAAGCGCTACTGCCACCTTCTGGTTTGGAGTATTTTAACAAGGCTGAGTGGCTGACAACTTCAAGGTCTTTGCTGTGTGAACACAAAAGAGAGATTGACTGCCGACACTCTGTTCAGAGGTGCTAAGTACTGTCGGCAGGCAAACGTTTGACAATCCTACCGGTGTGTCTGAGATATAAGACTAGCTAGCTATCGGTTGTCCTCTTGTAATCTCAATTAGAGGTCGACCGATTAATCGGAATGGCCGATTAATTAGGGCCAATTTCAAGTGTTCATAACAATCGGTAATCGGTATTTTTGGACACCGATTTGCAGATTTTTTTTAGATTTTTTGACATTTTTTGACACCTTTATTTAACCAGGCAAGTCAGTTAAGAACACATTCTTATTTTCAATGACGGCCTAGGAACGGTGGGTTAACTGCCTTGTTCAGGGGCAGAACAACAGATTTTTATCTTGTCAGCTTGGGGATTCAATCTTGCAACCTTACGTTCAACGCTCTTACCACCTGCTTTACATTGCACTCCACGAGGAGCCTGCCTGTTACGCGAATGCAGTAAGAAGCCAAGGTAAGTTGCTAGCTAGCATTAAACGTATGTTATAAAAAACAATCAATCAATCAATCATAATCACTAGTTAACTACACATGGTTGATGATATTACTAGTTTAACTAGCCTGTCCTGCGTTGCATATAATCGATGCGGTGTGCATTCGCGAAAAAGGACTGTCATTGCTCCAACGTGTACCTAACCATAAACATCGATCCTTTCTTAAAATCAATACACAAGTATATATTTTTTAAACCTGCATATTTAGCTAAAAGAAATCCAAGTTAGCAGGCAATA
Source organism: Salmo trutta (assembly GCF_901001165.1). Classification (NCBI taxonomy): domain Eukaryota; kingdom Metazoa; phylum Chordata; class Actinopteri; order Salmoniformes; family Salmonidae; genus Salmo; species Salmo trutta. Next base: position 6,301,191 of record NC_042975.1, on the reverse strand, counting down.
TTAACCAGGTGAAATTGTGTCACTTCTCTTGCGTTCATTGCACGCAGAGTCAGGGTATATGCAACAGTTTGGGCCGCCTGGCTCGTTGCGAACTAATTTGCCAGAATTTTACGTAATTATGACATAACATTGAAGGTTGTGCAATGTAACAGGAATATTTAGACTTAGGGATGCCACCCATTAGATAAAATACGGAACGGTTCCGTATTTCACTGAAAGAAAAAACGTTTTGTTTTCGAGATGATAGTTTCCAGATTCGACCATATTAATGACCTAAGGCTTGTATTTCTGTGTGTTTATTATATTATAATTAAGTCCATGATTTGATAGAGCAGTCTGACTCAGCGGTGGTAGGCACCAGCAGACTCGTAAGCATTCATTCAAACAGCACTTTCGTGCGTTTTGCCAGCAGCTCTTCGCAATGCTTTAAGCATTGCGCTGTTTATGACTTCAAGCCTATCAACTCCCAAGATTAGGCTGGTGTAACCGATGTGAAATGGCTAGCTAGTTAGCAGGGTGCGCGCTAATAGCGTTTCAAACGTCACTCGCTCTGAGACTTGTTGTAGTTGTTCCCCTTGCTCTGCATGGGTAACGCTGCTTCGAAGGTGGCTGTTGTCGAGGAGAGGGACGGAGCGAGGAGAGGGACGGAAGCTATACTGTTACACTGGCAATACTAAAGTGCCTTTAAGAACATTCACTAGTCAGAGGTATATGAAATACAAATCGTATAGAGAGAAATAGTCCTATAATAAATACAACCTAAAACTTCTTACCTGGGAATATTGAAGACTCATGTTAAAAGGAACCACCAGCTTTCATATGTTCTCATGTTCTGAGCAAGGCACTTAAACGTTAGCTTTCTTACATGGCACATATTGCACTTTTACTTTCTTCTCCAACACTTTGTTTTTGCATTATTTAAACCAAATTGAACATGTTTCATTATTTATTTGAGGCTAAATAGATTTTATTGATGTATTATATTAAGTTAAAATACGTCTTCATTCAGTATTGTTGTAATTGTCATTATTACAAAAACATTTAATTAATCGGTACCGGTTTTTGGCCCTCCAATAATCGGTATCGGTGTTGAAAACTCATAATCGGTCGACCTCTAATCTCAATTAAGATCCGTGGAAATTAAATCTACAGCGTCTGCTTGGGGTATTCATTTTGTTCCTTTTTCCCCTCTCCAGGATTTTGAACTGTACATACACACACACTGTAATGCATAGTCCCAATCCTCTCATGGTTTGTGGATTTCAATTAGCAAGGCAGAGGCTAAACTGACAGATGCTGGAATAACTTGAAGTATTTATCTAGCTAGTTTTTGCCAAAACAGCAGAACTACTTAGCAGAGACTGAGGAAACAGGGTCCCAGCTGGCTACATGGAGTACGAAGTCAAGTTGGTAAAGGATTCTAGTGTTCTAGAGTGTTCTATGGGTAGCCACTGGAGTGTTTCATCGCTTCTTGACTCCAAACCATCCAATTCGGGTTTTTTTTATACATCTGCTATGTAGCCTAATAGAGGAGTGTTTGTTCATGCTTTTTCACAACATCCAACAATACAAGCCCATAAACTGTTGTCATTCTGCAATGACAAATACATGTATCGTAACCCAATGCTGGAAATGAGTGACCCAGATTCTTGATAAACAGTGTTGACAAACTGCTGAGTTTAGATGGCTCTGTCAGTTTAGTTTGAGGATGAAACAAAAAGTCTAGGACTTATTTCCTGGGTCGCATTCGGCATTTCCATTGTGGTCCTCTGTGTTGTAGTGTTGTGCTTTCAGACACACAGTAGAGCTATGCTTTGATGTGGGCTCTTTGTTGCTCTAGTCCTCTTGTCCTGGGACCATAGAGATAGAGTACTAGATCAACGATGACTCCTCTATCTCTGTGACTGGGACAGCTTGTCTGAGAAGATAGGCGGGTCCTCGCGGGACAGGCGGGGTTTGGGCAGTCTGGGTACATCTGCAGCTCTGCAGACCACAGCAAGATTACAAGCCGGTGGCTGGGGAGACCTGTCAATCTCTGTTTCTAATGAGAAAACCAAAATGGACAGGGAGAAATAAAAAGAGATTTGCCATAAATGTGGAATAGTCAGTCAGTGCAAAAATAGGGTCTATAAGTAGGGGCTATAGGCAATATAGAGAGGCTATCATCAGCACTCTTAAGTGTTTATAAGAGAAGCTGGCTAATTGGATTTAAGAAGAAGTATAGGCTTTCGACTTTGAGCTTCCCTAACAGAGCAGACAGATTGTTTTTTCCCATCAAATGCACCATGGCAGAAGCTCAATTACATTTTCAACTGAGGTGGAATAGAGTAGTATTATGCAGAGGTGGGACCCAAGTCACCATTATTCAAGTCACAAGCAAGTCCCAAGTAGAACGGGTCAAGACTCGTGTCAAGTTTAAGTCCCAAGTAGAACGGGTCAAGACTCGTGTCAAGTTTAAGTCCCAAGTAGAACGGGTCAAGACTCGTGTCAAGTTTAAGTCCCAAGTAGAACGGGTCAAGACTCGTGTCAAGTTTAAGTCCCAAGTAGAACGGGTCAAGACTCGTGTCAAGTTTAAGTCCCAAGTAGAACGGGTCAAGACTCGTGTCAAGTCCAAGTAGTGCTTTCTTTTTCTTTTTCTTTTATAAACAATACAAACAACAACAACCACTACATCACACCTGCCCAGACCCACTAGCCCCCATTTCCAGCGCATCACTTTACAACACATGGCCTCAAACTACGCCATTTTGTTTCTTTTCTTAGCTTACACACATTTTTAGATAATAAAGTATTTGACCTTTCCATTGTGTTAATGCCGGAGGATTGGTTGATTTCAGTTTTTAAGTATACGTTTTTTTTTTTTTTTTAAAGATGATTGACAAGAAAAGTATTGTCTAACTCATTGGGTATCTCACTGCACCCTCACCTGTCATGTCTTGAAATATGCAGACAGACGGATTCAAAGTAAATTTACTTCTGACAGATAACTTTCTAACTCCGCCGATAACTTTTGGACTTTATAACATTCTCAAAAGGCATGGATTATTTAATCATTATTATTAGTTTTACACTTCAGACATGACTCTGCCGATGTGCTGTAGAATTTGTGAATATTGTCTCTTGTATAATAAATTGTATACATTAATTATACTGGATTAAACTGTACATTTTTCATTAACTGTAATCTCGTTAGTTATGTTCCAACATTCCCTACATCTTGTGCCAATATCAGTTCTTATTTAAATCTTGGTTCCTAAGAGATCGTCAGTTGGATAGGCTCTCTGCAAGGTTTTCTACAGCATATCTATCATATGAATATCCTTTTCTGACTCAAATAGGATTCCGTCAAGTTTGCTCTGATATCCAAATGATTGCAAAATCGACATTTTTTGTGATGAAAAACGTTTAAGTTGCATTTACTGTGCCTTCAGAAGATAACCTACGTGACCAAAAGTACGTGGACACCTGCTCGTCGAACATCTCATTCCAAAATCATGGGCATTACATTTGGAGCCATAACAGCCTCCACTCTTCTTAGAAGGATTTCCACTAGATGTTGGAACATTGCTACGGGGACTTGCTTCCATTCAGCCACAAGAACATTAGTGAAGTCAAACCATTTCTATATAGACCTCGCTTTGTGCATGGGGGCATTGTCATGCTGAAACACGAAAGGGCCTTCCCCAAACTGTTTCCACAAAGTTGAACACACAGGATCGTCTAGAATGTCATTGTATGCTGTAGCGTTAACATTTCTCTTCATTGAATCTGAGGGGCCCGAACCATGAAAAACAGCCCCAGACCATTATTCCTCTTCCACCAAACTTTACAGTTGCCACTATGCATTGCGGCAGGTTGCGTTCTCCTGGCATCTGCCAAACCCAGATTCGTCTGTCGGACTGCCAGATGGTGAAGCGTGATTCATCACTCCAGAGAACGTGTTTCCACTGCTCCAGAGTCCAAAGGTGTACCACCGTAGTGTCGTCTGCAAACTTGATGATTGAGTTGGAGGCCTGCATGGCCACGAAGTCATGGGTGAACAGGGAATACAGGAGAGGGCTGAGAACGCACCCTTGTGGGGCCCCAGTGTTGAGGATCAGCGGGGTGGAGATGTTGTTTCCTACCCTCACCACCTGGTGAATAAATGGGCAGATATTGTACAATCCAGGTGTTCAAAGCTCTTAGGGAACCAAAAAGACTCTGTAATCACTGCCAAAGGTGCTTCGACAAAGTATTGACTCTGTGGTGTAAATACTTATGTAAATGTAATATTTCTGTATTTCATTGTCAATCAATTATAATGTATTGTCTGCAGATGGGTGTCACTGGCTTTGGTTTTGCCATTTATGTTTTGAGGTTGGATTTATAGCTCGTTAGCACGTAGCGTGCGCCGATTGGTGTCAGTATGTGTTACAACTGTCCTGGTTGCCATCTTGTTGGTGGGAAGGTGTTTCACATGTGCTGGCCAAGGTGCTATTTAAATGGCTGACCCAGCGCTCCAGCTGTATTGAGAGATGTGGAGGATCAACACCTTTTAGTTGTCGCTCCCTAGTTTGAGTTCTAGACAAACAATCCTTTATCTGATTTCGTTTGGCTCCACCTTTATGGTTTACTTCCTGTCTTTAAGTTTGGTGTGGGTTTTTCTTTTGTTTGCCTCTTGGGTAAATTTAGTGGGTGCTCATGGTAGGTGTCTTTTAAGTCCCAGGTGTAGTTGCTAGTCAGTAGACACCCCCATGAGTGTCTTTCAGAACCCCTCCTAAAACCCCACCTGTTTCGTTTTGGTTGTCAGTGACTCTTTGTTAGTTCCCCGTTTTGTTTGAGTGACATTTTTGGTTTTCTTGCTGTGGAACGTAACAATGGATGAGAAAAAAATATATTTAATCCATTTTGTATTCTGTCTGTAACACAAAATGTGGTATGAATACTTTCTGTATCTTTCACACCTTTGAGCCTCTTTGGTTTGGCTCTGTTGCACACAGAAATTGGAAAGCCAAGTCTCGGGCAAAAGGTGACTTTTACTTTTGGGAACAATACATATTCAAGTTTTGAAATTCAATTTTACCCTTGGTTACCTTTTTTGTCAGAGAATTTTTTTCTCTATTATGAAGAGTATTTAACTAACCTAAAGCCTTTGGGCAGTCCTTTATGGGAACCTTTTTCCTCCCTCGTGCTTGGTGCTGGTCAGGTGGATAACGGCTTTATACCTTCCTCTCAATGTGAGATTGAATCCTGATCCCACTGCTCCTCTGTATTTCCATCTATTACTACCTCAAAATATAAATCATAGAAAGGAGCATAACCCTAACCCTACCCTCCTATCCATGGCTCAAGGCTAAACCCCTAGTTGTGAGGCCTGCCTAACCCTAACCCTACCCTCCTATCCATGGCTCAAGGCTAAACCCCTAGTTGTGAGGCCTGCTTAACCCTACCCTCCTATCCATGACTCAAGGCTAAACCCCTAGTTGTGAGGCCCTCACTAACCCTACCCTCCTATCCATGGCTCAAGGCTAAACCCCTAGTTGTGCGGCCTGCCTAACCCTAACCCTACCCTCCTATCCATGGCTCAAGGCTAAACCCCTAGTTGTGAGGCCTGCCTAACCCTAACCCTACCCTCCTATCCATGGCTCAAGGCTAAACCCCCACTCATGAGGCCTGCCTAACCCTAACCCTACCCTCCTATCCATGGCTCAAGGCTAAACCCCTAGTTGTGAGGCCTGCCTAACCCTAACCCTACCCTCCTATCCATGGCTCAAGGCTAAACCCCTAGTTGTGAGGCCTGCCTAACCCTAACCCTACCCTCCTATCCATGACTCAAGGCTAAACCCCCACTCATGAGGCCTGCCTAACCCTAACCCTACCCTCCTATCCATGGCTCAAGGCTAAACCCCCACTCATCAGGCCTGCCTAACCCTACCCTCCTATCCATGGCTCAAGGCTAAACCCCTAGTTGTGAGGCCTGCCTAACCCTAACCCTACCCTCCTATCCATGGCTCAAGGCTAAACCCCTAGTTGTGAGGCCTGCCTAACCCTAACCCTACCCTCCTATCCATGGCTCAAGGCTAAACCCCTAGTCGTGAGGCCTGCCTAACCCTACCCTCCTATCCATGGCTCAAGGCTAAACCCCCACTCATGAGGCCTGCCTAACCCTACCCTCCTATCCATGGCTCAAGGCTAAACCCCTAGTTGTGAGGCCTGCCTAACCCTACCCTCCTATCCATGGCTCAAGGCTAAACCCCTAGTTGTGAGGCCTGCCTAACCCTACCCTCCTATCCATGACTCAAGGCTAAACCCCTAGTTGTGAGGCCTGCCTAACCCTACCCTCCTATCCATGGCTCAAGGCTAAACCCCTAGTTGTGAGGCCTGCCTGTGGATCTGGTTCCATAATCAAATGACTGGGGGATACCTCAGAATGAAATTGAATATAGTATTGTACTTCCATGGGGATACATCCACAGTCTTGACACACACACAGAGATCCAGTTGATGAAATGGTCCCTCCTGAGCAGCACACTGTGTTGGAGCTGTACTGTACTGTAGGTAATAATGAATCGTGGGAGGTAACCTAGAGGATGGAGCGTTGGGTCAGTAACCAGGTAAAAAACAAATCTGTCTGTGCCCTTGAGCAAGGCACTTAACCCTCGTTTTCTCCAGAGGGCCTGTACAACTATGGCTGAACCTGTAAAACAGGGGTGTCACACTCATTCCACTGAGGGCCCAGTGTCGCTAGGTTTTTGGTTTTTCCTTTCAATTAAGCACTAGACAACCAGGTGAAAACCAGGTGAAGGGAGTTCTTTACTAATTAGGGACCTTAATTCATCAATTAAGTAGAAGGGTGGAGCGAACACCCACAGACACTCGTCCCTCCGTGGAATGAGTTTGACACGTGCTGTAAGACAAAACATTCCACTGCACCTTTCTAGTGTACGTCACGATAAAAACATATACAGTGCCTTGGGAAAGTATTCAGACCCTTTGACTTTTTTCCACATTTTGTTACATTACAGCCTTATTATGAAATTGATTAAATACATTTTAAAAATCTCAGCAATCTACACACAATACCCCAAAGTGAAAACATGTTTTTGAATTTTTTTGCGAATTTATAAAAAAGAAAAATATATATAAATACGGTCCCATAGTTGACAGTGCAGGTTAAGAGCAAAATCCAAGCCATGAGATCGAAGGAATTGTCCGTAGACCCCCGAGACAGGATTGTGTTGAGGAATAGATCTGGTGAAGGGTACCAACATTTTTTTGCAGCATTGAAGATCCCCAAGAACACAGTGGCCTCCATCAATCTTAAATGGAAAAAGTTTGGAATCACCAAAACTCATCCTAGAGCTGTCAGCGAGATGACCAAGAACCCGATGGTCACTCTGACAGAGCTCTACAGTTCCTCTGTGGAGATGGGAGAACCTTCTCTGCAGCACTCCACCAATCAGGCTTTTATGGTAGCCAGACGGAAGCCAAAAGGCACCTAAAGACCTTCAAACCATGAGAATCAAGATTCTCTGGTCTGATGAAACCAAGACTGAACACTTTGGCCTGAATGCCAAAGTGTCACATCTGGAGGAAACCTGGCACCATCCCTACAGTGAAGCATGGTTGTGGCAGCATCCATGGAGATGTTTTTCAGCCTAGTCTAATCAGGATTGAGGGAAAGATGAACAGAGTATAGAGAGATCCTTGATGAAAACCTGCTCCAGAGCACTCAGGACCATTTTACATTTACATCATTTAGCAGACGCTCTTATCCAGAGCGACTTACAGTAGTGAATGCATACATATCATACATATCTTTTTTTTCATACTGGTCCCCCATGGGAATTGAACCCACAACCCTGGCGTTGCAAACACCATGCTCTACCAACTGAGCCACACGGGACCTCAGACCAGGGTGAAAGTTCACCTTCCAACTGGACAACGGCCAATAAGCACACAGCCAAGACAACGCAGGGCTGGCTTCGGGACAAGTCTCTGAATGTCCTCGAGTGGCCCAGCCAGAGCCCGGACTTGAACCCGATCGAACATCTCTGGAGAGACCTGAAAATAGCTGTGTGGCAACGCTCCCCATCTAACCTGACAGAGCTTGAGAGGATCTGCAGAGAAGAATGGGAGAAACTTCCCAAATGCAGGTGCGCCAAACTTGTAGCGTCATACCCAAAAAGACTCGAGGCTGTAATCGCTGTCAAAGGTGCTTCAACAAAGTACTGATTAAAGGATCTGAATATTTATGTTAATGTATTATTTCATTTTTAAATTTTTTATTTATTAGCAAAAATGTCAAACTTGTTTTTGCTTTGTCATTATGGGGTATTGTGTGTAGATTGATGAAGGGGGAATAACAGTTTAATCAATTTTAGAATAAGGCTGTAACGTAACAAAATGTGAAAAAAGTCAAGGGGTCTGAATACTTTCCCAAGGCTGTGCGTGTGTGTGTGCGTGCGTGCGTGCGTGTATTTTTTTTAATGGGGATTCTCCTGAGGAACACCAGCCACCACACACACACACACACACACACACACACACACACACACACACACACACACACACACACACACACACACACACACACAGAGGGAAACCCTGCGATGGAAACGTGTTGTTTTGTTATCGAGGTCCACACATTAGGAGAAGTGAACAGACCTCTGAAGAGCACAGTTAAATGTGTTCTGTTCTGCCTCAGACGGTAGACTGACTGGTGAATATATATTAATTATCTTTACTCATTTGAATTCTAGCAGTTACATTTTATTTCAATTTTTTTATTTTTTTGTAACAGTATTTTTATTGGAGTTTCACAATTTTCACCCATATTAAGAGATACAACAACAAAGACAAAGCAAAAAAACAGCACTCACTTACACATACCTGCATATATATATATATATATATATATATATATATATATATATATATATATATATATATATATATATATATATATATATATATATATATATATATACACATACATATATATACACACATACATACACATACATACATATATACACACACACACACACACACATACATACATACACCATTTTCCTCTCCCCGCTCTACACTTCTCTCACCCCATCCTCATCATTGCGTCTCTCAATACATACATTTTAAACAACATTTTTTTTTTTTTTTAAATGTGATAAACTGGTTTTAAAGCATCAGTAGTAGTTTCCATTGTTTGGTGTCTAACGTGTAAGTGTGTAAAGACTGAACTATTCCAATCCCCCCCAGCCGCCTATTTAACTACGGTGAAGCTTGGTGGTGGCAGCATCATACTGTGGGGATGTTTCCCCCCCCCACCCCCCCCCACACACACACACCCCAGATTTAATTTATTTTTTCCTACAGTTAAACACACTCTGTCCTCACTGATGTCAATCACAGCCCAACCACCAAATGAAAGTCATTTATCTAAGCCCTGTCTATTAAAAACACTAGTCACATTAACATAGATCATCTCTCGTCATCACCCCTATAATAATGAACCCACTCAGCTGCGACGACTGGGGAGTTTAAAATAGATTGTCTACCAATTCAAATTGAGCTGTGGTGAAATATCACCCCATTACACACACACACACACACACACACACACACACACACACCACCATCCACCTTGGAATTCATTATTTTAAAACATTTTTTACCTAACATTGAATTCTTATCAAAGAAATTCAGGCGTGTAAAATGGGAGAGTTGCAAAACATGTTTCATCAGCAGAAGTGTCTTGGTCTCTCGCTGTGATATGCTGTAATCAGTCAATGGTACTTAGGGTCCGTGTCCCAAATGGCTCCCTACAGTGGAATAGTGCCATTTGGGACCCAAGCTTGCAGGACCTCCAGGGGAGGATGATAACTGACAGTTAACAGCTTCATTCCCAGTGCTGTGCAGCGTGTCATAAGCTGTAATCAAAGTGTTATCACTGTATTTCTACCTGTCAACTGTAGCTATAGCTCGCTGAGGTGTCTGTCTAGTCTGAGCATCGCTGATGGTTTGACCGTGGAAGTGGAAGAAAGCACTGCATTGAATATATCTGCAAACTGAGCCAACCAGACTTCAAGAGATGGCTCATATTGAGAGAGAGAGAGAGAGAGAGAGAGAGAGAGAGAGAGAGAGAAGAAGCATAGCACACAGACACTAAGTAATTCCTGCATCTGATACAAACCAACAAGACTTCAAAAGATGGCTGATGTGAAATGGCCCATTTACAGAGTACATACATCTAAACAGGCTCAAGACCTTTTATTGGTCTCAAAGGGGGCTTGTGGTGCCAGCAGAGCAGTTCAACTATCCTGGTGGTGCCAGCAGAGCAGTTCAACTCTCCTGATGGTGTCAGCAGAGCAGTTCATCTATCCTGGTGGTGCCAGCAGAGCAGTTCAACTCTCCTGATGGTGCCAGCAGAGCAGTTCAACTCTCCTGGTGGTGCCAGCAGAGCAGTTCATCTATCCTGGTGGTGCCAGCAGAGCAGTTCAACTCTCCTGGTGGTGCCAGCAGAGCAGTTCATCTATCCTGGTGGTGCCAGCAGAGCAGTTCAACTCTCCTGGTGGTGCCAGCAGAGCATTTCATCTATCCTGGTGGTGCCAGCAGAGCAGTTCAACTCTCCTGATGGTGCCAGCAGAGCAGTTCAACTCTCCTGGTGGTGCCAGCAGAGCAGTTCAACTCTCCTGGTGGTGCCAGCAGAGCATTTCATCTATCCTGGTGGTGCCAGCAGAGCAGTTCAACTATCCTGGTGGTGCCAGCAGAGCAGTTCAACTATCCTGGTGGTGCCAGCAGAGCAGTTCAACTCTCCTGATGGTGCCAGCAGAGCAGTTCAACTCTCCTGATGGTGCCAGCAGAGCAGTTCATCTATCCTGGTGGTGCCAGCAGAGCAGTTCAACTCTCCTGGTGGTGCCAGCAGAGCAGTTCATCTATCCTGGTGGTGCCAGCAGAGCAGTTCAACTCTCCTGGTGGTGCCAGCAGAGCAGTTCATCTATCCTGGTGGTGCCAGCAGAGCAGTTCAACTCTCCTGGTGGTGCCAGCAGAGCATTTCATCTATCCTGGTGGTGCCAGCAGAGCAGTTCAACTCTCCTGATGGTGCCAGCAGAGCAGTTCAACTCTCCTGGTGGTGCCAGCAGAGCAGTTCAACTCTCCTGATGGTGCCAGCAGAGCATTTCATCTCTCCTGGTGGTGCCAGCAGAGCAGTTCAACTCTCCTGGTGGTGCCAGCAGAGCAGTTCATCTCTCCTGGTGGTGCCAGCAGAGCAGTTCATCTCTCCTGGTGGTGCCAGCAGAGCAGTTCATCTAACCACATTACAAAACCACTGATTGAATAGTGTGTGGGAGACACACAGATCTACAGAGGGAGGCCATTGATTTAGCTCTCTGTCTGTCTTAATACTACATTGGTGTCATGGTGTAAGGCTGGTCTTCGACCAAGTTTAATGGAATTATAAACCAGTCTGGGGTGAATATTGTTGTTTCTCCTCTCTCTCCCTGCAATTGTAATACAAAATGGGGGGGGGGGGGGGGGGGGGGGATGGAGGTCTGACGTGGGTGCTTTCTGTCTTTCAGCCTTATTGCCAAGAGCAGACAAGCCATTGTATTAATTAGAAGATGGGTTCAGATGCAGCATACTTCTTGGGTTCAGATCCAGCATACTTCCTGGGTTCAGATGCAGCATACTTCCTGGGTTCAGATGCAGCATACTTCCTGGGTTCAGATCCAGCATACTTCCTGGGTTCAGATGCAGCATACTTCCTGGGTTCAGATGCAGCGTACTTCCTGGGTTCAGATGCAGCATACTTCCTGGGTTCAGATGCAGCGTACTTCCTGGCTCATTCATGGTTAGTCAGTCCTGATGTCACATGACAGTCTGGAGGCATTCACACGAATCTCAAGGTTGCCGATGTTGCTTTACCTAAATTAATCTGAGATTCTATTACTGTGACTGTAGACAGCTCATCAATTAGCCTACCTTAAGGGGATATCGCCTGCCTGCTTCCAGATGTGCCCATCGCCATCGGACGATGTGACATCTGAACTGTCAACTTCCGTCTCCAAAGATAAATCTCCTCCATTCTCAGAGTGTTAAAATGTCAGGCCAGTATCACTGGTGAATTAATGGCACACGTCCCCAGCTATCCATCTCTTAACACGTCTTCTGCTCTTTACTAGGACAATGGGATAAACCCTAGCCTAGGTAAGGCTGAGGAATCTAGGTAGGTGAGGCAGTTAATTTGCACC
>NC_042975.1:6177785-6206920 GCF_901001165.1 Salmo trutta | reverse complement strand
GTATAAGTGTCACAGCCAGAGTGAACAGTTCAGCCTGCTCAGCCATGAACTGGAGACCTTCAGACTACAGGCTGGCAAACTGGACCTGTCTGGCTCCACCATCCTCACTAACCCCCCTCTCTGCCATCTGACCAACGGGGTGGGCCTCACCGGAGGTAACCATAGCAACCACTATTACCGTAATGACACTATTACACGCCAATGGGCGTTCTGTTATTCCAATGATACCACCATAACTATTATAACCATATCATATTACCGTAATGACACTATTACACGTCATTGGGCAACTGTTGTTCCAATGATATCACCACAACTATTACAACCATATCATATTACCGTAATGACACTAATACATTCCTCATACTCACTCATATTCCCCTCATGAAATACACTTCCCAATAAATGTATATTTTCATATGGCCTTCGTATGCCCCCATCGGCCTCCTTTGAAGAACTACTACAGAATCTCCCTCAGACACAATTGACCCATGTGGTCTATAGTTTATACCAAGATGTATTTTACACTTGAAGATAGCTAATGTAAAGTGTTTGTTCCAACTGTGGGTCTCCATGTAGATAGTAGGATTGTATTACATTTGAATTGCCCTGATTGAGTTGGAAAGGGATTCCACTTGATGCGTTCACGTTGATGTAGACCCGTATGAGTACATGATATTTTGTAAACCTGGCCACAGCTGGCTTTAAAGTATCCCTTAAAGTCCCTACTGTATCCATCTATCCATCCATCTATCCATCTATCTATCCATCTATCCATCTATCCATCTATCCATCTATCCATCTATCCATCCATCTATCAATATATCCATCTATCCATCTATCCATCCATCTATCCATCTATCCATCTATCCATCTATCCATCCATCTATCAATATATCCATCTATCCATTCATCTATCAGTAGCTGTGCTGTTTGTGTTTTAGAACATCGTGGTCCATGGGATGACTCTCTGGGTGATGTGGCCTTCTGGAGTCTGGAGGAGAGAGAAACTCTCCCTTGTGAACCCGCTCTACCATGTACTGGTAGAGTTGGCTCATTGTGACTATTACTGCTACCGTGAACACTGTCATTCCCTGTCCTGGTCTTGTTTGAGTAATCTGGTACCTGAATTCACTGTTAGGTTCATTGTAACGACCCACACAATCACAATATTCATGTCCGAATACCCATACTAGTGTACTACATACTTAAACTGCATACTTTAGTCATTGTCACATATTATGTAGCATGTACCGTTTAGTAAAAATATACAATAGGCCACAGCCACAATTCAGTGGCGGCTCCTGACTGGCTGAGTAGGTGGGGCGGGGCCGAGTGCAGGTGGATTTTTCCAAATTATAACCAGCCTATCAGATTCGACCTTTACCGTAGTACAGTGTTTCCAAACTCCAGTCCGTCAGTACCCCCAACATAAGGACACACGATGTTATGTAGTTACACTGTGTCTCTATACAAAAGAACTGGCCGACAGCTACATCCAGGATTCTTACAGGAAATTCAATGTCTAATTTAACTGATTAATGCTCTTCTACAGTGCATTCGGAAAGTATTCAGACCCCTTGACTTTTTCCACATTTTGTTACGTTACAGCCTTATTCTAAAATGTTTTAAATTTTTATTTTCCTTCATCAATCTACACACAATACCCCATAATGACAAAGCAAAAACAGTTTTTTTGATTTTTTTTCAATTAAAAATGAAAAACAGAGATATCACATTTACATTAGTATTCAGACCCTTCACTCAGTACTTTGTTGAAGAACCTTTAGCAGTGATTACAGCCTTGAGTCTTCTTGGCTATAACGCTACAAGTTTGGCGCACCTGCATTTGGGGAGTTTCTCCCATTCTTCTCTGCAGATCCTCTCAAGCTCTGTCAGGTTGGATGGGAGCGTCAGTGCACAGCTATTTTCAGGTCTGTCCAGAGATGTTAGATCGGGTTCCAGTCCGGGCTCTGGCTGGGCCACTCAAGGACATTCAGAGACTTGTCCCAATGCCACTCCTTTGTTGTCTTGACTGTGTGCTTAGGGTCATTGTCCTGTTGGAAGGTGAACCTTCACCCCAGTCTGAGGTCCTGAGCACTCTGGACCAGGTTTTCATCATCTCTGTACTTTACTCCGTTCATCTTTCCCTTGATCCTAACTAGTCTCCCAGTCCCTGCCACTGAAAAACATTCCCACAGCATGTTGCTACCACCACCATGCTTCACATAGGGATTGTGCCAGGTTTCCTCCAGACGGGACGCTTGGCATCAGACCAGAGAATCGTGTTTCTCATGGTCTGAGAGTCCTTTAGGTGCCTTTTCGCAAACTCTAAGAGGGCTGTCATGTGCCTTTTACTGAGGAGTGGCTTCTGTCTGGCCACTAACATAAAGGCCTGATTGGTAGAGTGCTGCAGAGATGGTTGTCCTTTTGGAAGGTTCTCCCATCTCCACAGAGGAACTCTGGAGCTCTGTCAGAATGACCATCGGGTTCTTGGTCACCTCCCTGACCAAGGCACTTCTCCCCCGATTGCTCAGTTTGGCCGGGTGGCCAGCTCTAGGAAGAGTCTTGGTGGTTCCAAACTTCTTCCATTTAAGAATGATGGAGGCCACTGTGTTCTTGGGGACCTTTAATGCTGCATAAATGTTTTGGTACCCTTCTCCAGATCTGTGCCTCGACACAATCCTGTCTCGGAGCTCTACGGACAATTCCTTCGACCTCATGGCTTGATTTTTGCTCTGACATGCACTGTCAACTGTGGGACCTTATATAGACAGGTGTGTGCCGTTCCAAATCATGTCCAATCAATTGAATTTACCACAGGTGGACTCCAATCAACTTGTAGAAACATCTCAAAGATGATCAATGGAAACAGGATGCACCTGAGCTCAATTTCGAGTCTCATAGCAAAGGATCTGAATACTTCTGTTTTAAAATGTTTTATACATTTCCAACATTTTCTACAAATCTGTTTTTGCTTTGACATTATGGGGTATTGTGTGTGGTGTCATGATGTTGTCCTGGGGGTAGGTTTATGACCCCCCCCATAAATACCTTTCTCCCTTCCCTCTCTCTCTTGACTCTACAGAAGGACTCTTGAAGAGCCTTTGTTAAACGTATAGAGAAATGTAATTTTAGCTTCCAAATGAGAGAATTGGGTTTTCATAAGGTTAGAGCTCTGCTCACTCGGTGGCCCGCCCCTGTGAAGAGACATTGGTTATAAACTATGAAACACGCCCTTCTCTCCCCTCCTATATATAGCCCTTTACAAAAATATAACTTTGTGTTCCGATATGACGTTAGGACGATAGTCCTATGTTGAAAGTGTTCAGATAATAAGCTGTTCCGGGTACATTAGGGTGAGAGCCCTATGTTAGAAGGACAAAGACCACCTACAGAACTACACCAACCTCAGCAAGAACCTAACGAAATTAGCATCGAATTTCAATGTGAAGGTGACGATCTCCATGCCGGATGGATGAATTTCGACTATACCAGCCAGAATATAGCATGAGCTAAAAGTATGGCAACTTGGTATGAACTTTGAACTCTTATTCACTCCAGAAGTGATACCTCCTAGCCGTTGAGTTGTCAGCGGCCGCTGTAAACGTGGGCTAGGAAAGGACGCACGACCTATCCCGTCTACCACACAACGACATTACTATAACCTATCCAGTTTACCACCAGAGACACTCTTCAAAGGACAAGGAAGATCTCTGTTGGGCAACACGGCCTTCCATCTACCACCAACCTATTGAAGCGCAGCTCAGAGTAAATATTTATTGCATTTTCCTTTTCCAAATGGGCGGTAATTTAGAATGCATAAGATACTGTATTTACGATTGCATAGCTTCTCCCTTTGTTACTCAAGTCTTCCCGCTCTTTCTCTCAAACCCAACCCCCTCTCTTTGTGTAACCGGCCGTCGTATCTGTTCCGTCCACCAGGGACATTTTCTTTATGACAATTTGTAATCAATGTATGATCCATTCGTTATATGTGATTCTGTGTGATTAGTTAGGTATTTAGTAAATAAATGATTAAACCCAATTTTGTATTGCTGATTCAACTTGTTAGCCAGGGTTCGTGAAAATAACCAAGAATTTACCACTTTCAGATGAGACTATTGACTGCTAATATTGACTGCTGTTGATGTAAAAGATTACTAGGTCTTTAAGAGTTTATTCGGAAGATAACAGCTCTATAAACATTATTTCGTGGTGCCCCGACTTTCTAGTTAATTATCTACCTGATTATCTTAATCAGGTAATATTAATTACAGAGAAATTATTTTATAGCATGTCATATCACTTAATCCGGCATAGCCAAAGACACGACAGTGGAAAAAGTGTGGAGGGGTCTGATTACTTTCCGAATGCACTGTAAACCCTGGATTTCTGATACTATCTATTGGCCATTGAGAGGCTTTGAAGCTACCGGTCGGCCATATTGGTACTCCCCAGTAGAAGCAGTCCTCCATAGGAATGAATGGAATTCTACAGTATTTTAATTAAATGTTTCAAGGACAAAATGTAATGTATTTTAGTATTTTTTTGTTGTAGTGGGGAGAGTAACATCAGTAATCTCCAATTATATTTCAAGGAAAATGTTTTAAAATATTTTTGTCATTTAAAAAAAAAAATGATTAGCTCACATAATATATTTTAAACTATGAATTAAGGTGTCTGTAATAGAACAAACGTGGAATAAATCAATTTCTATAGCTTCTCAAATATTTTTTATAATGGTGAGGGAGAGCCAAGATGGTAGCATGGTGGCTTCAACACAATGGTGGGGGAGAGCCAAAATGGCGGCACGGCGGCTTCAACACAATGGTGGGGGAGAGCCAAAATGGCGGCACAGCGGCTTCAAAACTGCATCCACTATCAGTCATCTAGTCTATTAATAAATCATTGGATGTGCCATGTACAGTGCTGTGGTGGGGGGGGGGGGTGACCTCGAAGCACAGAGACAGATGGAGACAGGAGGGTTTTACGCCACTGTTTAATCAGCCAGGGATGACGTATGCCTGCCTGCTTTCACCACCTTCGCATCCTACTGGTCACCTAGCAGCCTGCGCACCAAACACATACCAACCACCTGACCAGCTAACTACAAGCAGGAGAGTTGGGGTTAGATGTGTGTGGCCTGGGGTGACCAGCTATCTAGGCCACTGCCTCCAGAACACGTGCTGCTGCTCGCATGGGTTCCAAGCCGACCCACCACTCTTCTATCACGCTCTATCATCCTCTCACTCTCTCACTGTCCTACCTAATAAACATGAACATCCAGAAGAGGTGTATGTTTGCTCATGAAGTGTCTTCTTCCTCCTAGATGTGGCAGCAAATCTCCGGATGGGGGCCACCCCTCACGCTGCGGGTCTCACACGCTCCCCCACCGTCAAGCACCGTGAGCTGCCCACCATCAGCCTGACCAAGTCCTCCAGCACTCCCAAGTCTGCCTCTGACACCACCCACCTCTCTCCCAAGTCAGCCGAGTCCCACCACAGCCCCCACCACAGCCCACGCAGGACCAGCCCCACGCCACACGAGGTGAGAGCTCCAGCCCTGTTTCATATCATTCAATCACTACTCACTAAGGAGAATCACTACTCACTAGGTAGAATCACTACTCACTGGGGAGAATCACTACTCACTAGGGAGAATCACTACTCACTAGGGAGAATCACTACTCACTGGGGAGAATCACTACTCACTGGGGAGAATCACTACTCACTGGGGAGAATCACTAGGGAGAATCACTACTCACTGGGGAGAATCACTACTCACTGGGGAGAATCACTACTCACTGGGGAGAATCACTATTCACTGGGGAGAATCACTACTCACTAGGGAGAATCACTACTCACTAGGGAGAATCACTACTCACTAGGGAGAATCACTACTCACTGGGGAGAATCACTACTCACTAGGGAGAATCACTACTCACTAGGGAGAATCACTACTCACTAGGGAGAATCACTATTCACTGGGGAGAATCACTACTCACTAGGGAGAATCACTACTCACTAGGGAGAATCACTACTCACTAGGGAGAATCACTACTCACTGGGGAGAATCACTATTCACTGGGGAGAATCACTACTCACTAGGGAGAATCACTACTCACTGGGGAGAATCACTACTCACTAGGGAGAATCACTACTCACTGGGGAGAATCACTACTCACTGGGGAGAATCACTACTCACTGGGGAGAATCACTAGGGAGAATCACTATTCACTGGGGAGAATCACTACTCACTATGGAGAATCACTACTCACTGGGGAGAATCACTACTCACTGGGGAGAATCGCTACTCACTAGGGAGAATCACTACTCACTGGGGAGAATCACTAGGGAGAATCACTACTCACTAGGGAGAATCACTACTCACTGGGGAGAATCACTACTCACTGGGGAGAATCACTAGGGAGAATCACTACTCACTAGGGAGAATCACTACTCACTAGGGAGAATCACTACTCACTGGGGAGAATCGCTACTCACTAGGGAGAATCACTACTCACTGGGGAGAATCACTAGGGAGAATCACTACTCACTAGGGAGAATCACTACTCACTGGGGAGAATCACTACTCACTGGGGAGAATCACTAGGGAGAATCACTACTCACTGGGGAGAATCACTACTCACTGGGGAGAATCACTACTCACTAGGGAGAATCACTACTCACTGGGGAGAATCACTACTCACTGGGGAGAATCACTACTCACTGGGGAGAATCACTACTCACTGGGGAGAATCACTACTCACTGGGGAGAATCACTACTCACTGGGGAGAATCACTACTCACTGGGGAGAATCACTATTCACTGGGGAGAATCACTACTCACTGGGGAGAATCACTACTCACTGGGGAGAATCACTACTCACTGGGGAGAATCACTACTCACTGGGGAGAATCACTACTCACTGGGGAGAATCACTACTCACTAGGGAGAATCACTACTCACTAGGGAGAATCACTACTCACTAGGGAGAATCACTACTCACTGGGGAGAATCGCTACTCACTAGGGAGAATCACTACTCACTAGGGAGAATCACTACTCACTGGGGAGAATCCCTACTCACTGGGGAGAATCACTAGGGAGAATCACTACTCACTGGGGAGAATCACTACTCACTGGGGAGAATCACTACTCACTGGGGAGAATCACTACTCACTAGGGAGAATCACTACTCACTGGGGAGAATCACTACTCACTAGGGAGAATCACTAGGGAGAATCACTACTCACTGGGGAGAATCACTACTCACTAGGGAGAATCACTACTCACTGGGGAGAATCACTACTCACTAGGGAGAATCACTACTCACTGGGGAGAATCACTACTCACTGGGGAGAATCACTTTTTGGTCATGAGAATAACTGCTAAGCTATTTTCAATCAATTGGACTCAAATATTCCTCAAGTCTTCCAGATCAAACCACTCATGGATTGTCTCCACTAAATGGCATTATCATTCCTGTGGATTTGCATGTCAGACTTCATGGATTTAAAAAAACGTCATTAGCCTTTCTTTCTCTCTCACACGGCACTGACTATACTAGCACACCGGCTAGGGATTAAATACACAACGGTAAATACAGCACATGCAGTGTTAGAGATAACAGAATAAGACCTTGTTGGGGGTCTGTCTTTTATCAGTGTTAGAGATAACAGAATAAGACCTTGTTGAGGTTGGGGGGGGTCTGTCTTCTATCAGTGTTAGAGATAACAGAATAGGACCTTGTTGGGGGGGGGGTCTGTCTTCTATCAGTGTTAGAGATAACAGAATAGGACCTTGTGTTACACGGAGTGGAACAGGGAAACCCAAGAGCAGACTCAGATGAAGAGACTGGGATGAAGTAACCAAGGTATTTATTGAAACACAGGGGGAAGATGGAGTGCAGGTCAGGGGAAGCTCGGGCCGGTTGCTGGAAACCAGGTGCGGAGGCTGAGGCTGGAGCGAGAGGGGTTGGGACAGGGTAAGCAAGTCCGGAGGGGAATCCAAGGGAGCAGTAGAGTGGGGAATCCAGGGCAGAGTAGCAGGATGAGGAGACGTGGGACTGGAGACAGCAACCAGAGTCAGAGCGGGCGGAGCTGTAGCGGAGAGGAAAACCGTGTCAGGCAAGGAACACAGGCACAACAGGATCTAAATAGTAACAAACGGCTAGAAACGTAGACAGACTGAGCAAAGATTACGATCTGGCAGTGTGAAAGTGGCAGGACTGAGTATTTGTAGAGGTCTTGATTATGGAACAGGTTGCAGCTGGTGGGGATCTGCTCTGACTCCAGCACACCTGTCTCCACCCACACAATCACAGAGAGAGAGGGAGAGGGAGATGGAGAGAGTACTGGGGGAGTGGCGGCAGGTCAAGGAGACACGGATGAGCAGTAGAGGGCGTGGCAGGAGCAGATGTAACACCTTATTGAGGTTGGGGGTCTGTCTTCTATCAGCATTAGAGATAACAGAATAGGACCTTGTTGAGGTTGGAGGGGGTCTGTTTTCTATCAGCGTTAGAGATAACAGAATAGGCCCTTGTTGAGATTAGAGGGGGTCTGTTTTCTATCAGCGTTAGAGATAACAGAATAGGACCTTGTTGAGGTTAGAGGGGGTCTGTCTTCTCTAATTCAGTTTCCAGCTTTGTGCATTATCTTTTTTCTGTCTCTCTCACATGGCACTGCAGTGTTCAACATTGACCAAAGACAAATGCAGCACTTACAGTGGGAAAGATAATATCCTTTTGGGTTGGAGTTTTGAAGCAGCAGAACCTTCCCTCATGCAGTGTCCAGCTTTGTGTTCTAGGCAGCTAGTTTGGGGTCTGAGTCTCTCTGTAGTGTCTGTCCTCCCTCTCATCTAATCTCTCTGCAGTGGGTATAAATCCTCCCTCTCATCTAGTCTCTCTGTAGTGTCTGTCCTCCCTCTCATCTAGTCTCTCTGTAGTGGGTATAAATCCTCCCTCTCACCCAGTCTCTCTGTAGTGTCTGTCCTCCCTCTCATCCAGTCTCTCTGTAGTGGGTATAAATCCTCCCTCTCATCTAGTCTCTCTGTAGTGGGTATAAATCCTCCCTCTCATCTAGTCTCTCTGTAGTGGGTATCTATCCTCCCTCTCATCCAGTCTCTCTGTAGTGGGTATAAATCCTCCCTCTCACCCAGTCTCTCTGTAGTGTCTGTCCTCCCTCTCATCTAGTCTCTCTGTAGTGTCTGTCCTCCCTCTCATCCAGTCTCTCTGTAGTGGGTATCTATCCTCCCTCTCATCTAGTCTCTCTGTAGTGGGTATCTATCCTCCCTCTCATCCAGTCTCTCTGTAGTGTCTGTCCTCCCTCTCATCCAGTCTCTCTGTAGTGTCTGTCCTCCCTCTCATCCAGTCTCTCTGTAGTGTCTGTCCTCCCTCTCATCCAGTCTCTCTGTAGTGTCTGTCCTCCCTCTCATCCAGTCTCTCTGTAGTGTCTGTCCTCCCTCTCACCCAGTCTCTCTGTAGTGTCTGTCCTCCCTCTCACCCAGTCTCTCTGTAGTGGGTATAAATCCTCCCTCTCACCCAGTCTCTCTGTAGTGTCTGTCCTCCCTCTCATCTAGTCTCTCTGTAGTGTCTGTCCTCCCTCTCATCCAGTCTCTCTGTAGTGGGTATCTATCCTCCCTCTCATCTAGTCTCTCTGTAGTGGGTATCTATCCTCCCTCTCATCCAGTCTCTCTGTAGTGTCTGTCCTCCCTCTCATCCAGTCTCTCTGTAGTGTCTGTCCTCCCTCTCATCCAGTCTCTCTGTAGTGTCTGTCCTCCCTCTCATCCAGTCTCTCTGTAGTGTCTGTCCTCCCTCTCATCCAGTCTCTCTGTAGTGTCTGTCCTCCCTCTCACCCAGTCTCTCTGTAGTGGGTATAAATCCTCCCTCTCACCCATCCATCCAGCCAGACACTACCAACAACAGCTGGCTCTCTAAACCTCATATTTAGTGAGATAATCCCACTGCTGTAGATTCTGTTTTGGATTATGAAAGGTTGTAGTAGTTGTACGTGATTACCATGAAAAGGTTTTTCCCAGGCGGGGAGCTATAAATATGATGTCTGTTTTGTCATTGTTTACATGTAGTGTATCATTCATACCTTTAAAACTAGTCATACGACCAGACGACGAACGAACGCACTCAGCATTTATATATAAAAAAATATATATAGCTAGTTTATAAATTTAGCAACGTATCTAGTTTTATATCAGTGTGTCTTTATATCAGTGTGTTTTTATATCAGTGTGTTTTTATATCAGTGTGTCTGTTGGAACCTTATCAGCCCCGGTCAAAATGTAGTGCACTATATAGGGAAGTAGTGCACTATAGCCTGTAGGGAATAGGGTGTTTGTGCGTTTGTGTCGGCCTGCAGTATTAGCCAGAGGGAAACATAGGCGGTCATCATTTAAGCTGACGCTGGGAGCATTTTGAGAGAAGAGAGGGTACTGTTTAAGCAGCTTGTTAGTGGCCAATGTCCCAATCCACTGTGAATTGTGCCCAGCTGCCCACGTTATACATAAATCTCTTTGCAGAATCTCTGCTGTAGAGGGAGAGAGAGTGACAGAAAAAACAATATAATCATGCTTGTTGCCTTCTGCTGTTCAGGAGGCATTGATCCAGCCAGGGGTTGGGAAGGTTTTGACCTGATGGCAGCTCAAAGTTCCAATACAAAGTATATACCGCTTAGCAAGCGCTTTTATCCAAAGACACTTTACATTCCAGTGAGTGCATACATTTTTTTTTCTCATGAATATGTAATATTTTACTGGCTTGGAATAAACACTGCTAGGAATTGAGAAAACCCTGCAGGAATTTATATTGCTAGCGCCATGCTCTTACCCACCAACCAGCACAGTGTACAACACGTTTCCAGTGCCTCATTGTTGACTGTCATGTCGTCAGGTTGACACGGCCAGTGAAGTGGAGGAGTTGGACATCGATGTGTCCCCAGCGCCTTACACAGCTCTCAGGGGAGCCGCCCAGCTACAGGTCTTCATTGCCAGATACAGGTAAGGACTGGCAGACACAGCGTCGGCCAAATCAGCAGTATGCCTTCACTTTGTTGTTGATTTCTCCTAGTTTTAGTGGTGTTAGTTAGTAGAAAGAATTAAAGAACTGTTGTTTTGTTATTTTTTTGTTTTCACAAAGAATCTCGGTATACAACAGTAAACAATGAGATGTGTTGTGTTTCTAATACATTAGCGTTGATAATATGGCTTTGTTTTTCTCCAGCTATAACCCTTATGATGGTCCTAATGATAACCCAGAGGTGGAGCTGCCACTCACCGCCGGGGAGTACATCTATGTTTATGGCGGTATGGATGACGATGGCTTCTATGAAGGTGAGACTTCTCCAAAACCTTACGTTTTAACAATGAAAGTTTAAAAAAAAAATGTACACTGAAATGTTAACACTAAAATTTAGATTTTTTTTATTTTGAAATGTTAACACTGATATGTTAACAATTTAACACTGATATGTTAACACTGAAAGTTACAATTTAACACTGACATGTTAAATCTGAAGGTTACAGTTTAACACTGAAAGTATTTTTTTTAACACTGTCAAAGTTTTTAGTGTCTGAAACAAAACACCAAACGCAAGTCCTCTCTCTCTCGGTCCCTCTTCAGGAGAGCTGATGGACGGGCGGAGAGGGCTGGTCCCCTCCAACTTTGTGGAGCGCATCTCAGACGATGACATGATAAGCGCCCACGTTCCAGAAGGCACGGATATATCCCACAACTCCCTGCTGGACAGCAGCCTGCACAGCGCCAGTCATCAGCACCACCTCTGCCTGGGGGGCCCAGGTACCTCTGAGAGGACAGACCCTACATCAGCAGCCTCCGTCCCGGTTTCTCTCTCCGTCCCCTCAGGGGAGCAGGTCCCCTCGGACCCCTCCCTCCCGGACCTCCTTTCCCCAGCCCCCCTCACCAACGGCCTGGATCTGGACCTAGAGGTGGGGTTGGGCACTGTGCCTTACCCGCGCAAGCTCACCCTCATCAAGCAGCTGGCCAAGAGTATCATCATCAGCTGGGACGGGCCGCTGGTGCCGGCGGGCTGGGGAAACGTGTGGAGCTACAATGTGTACGTGGACCAGGAGCTGAGGCTCAACGTGCCCTTCGGCTCCCAGACTAAAGCTGTCCTAGAGAGACTAGACGTCACCCTCAAGGCCTACCGGGTGTCTGTGCAGAGCCTGACGGAGCGAGGCAGCTCGGACCAGCTCCGTTGCTCGTTACTGGTGGGTAGGGACGTGTGTGTGGCGCCTACCCAGCTCAGAGTCGACCGGGTCACCGCCACCTCGGCCAGCCTGGCATGGCTGCCCAGCAACAGTAACTATGTGCATGTCGTGTCCTTGAACGAGGAGGAGATGGAGCTGGTGAAGGCTGGCAGCTACTCACTGTGCCTCAGTAACCTCACGCCCAGCCTTCAGTATACAGTCAAGGTGGAGGCTCAGCCACACCAAACACCCTGGGAGATTCCCCAGGAGAGACGGGAACACAAGACCGCCACCACCACCTTCACCACGTTGGCCGCAGGTACGTGTTGCGAGACAGAGGAGAGAGATACTGGAGATCAGAGATACAGTGCTCAAGTCCAAGTAAGGAGGACTGAGGAATTGCTGGTTTTATGTTTCTACATGAAAGCTAGTTTGATTCATGTCAGCGATTGGCCAGAGATTCCACTCAACTGGTGTCCTCGGTCTTTACACAGTCCCTGATTAGATAGGAGGAATGTAGTCAGGGGCTGTTTATGAGCTGAGATTTGCTTGTGGTTTGATGTTTAATCCCTCGTCTCCCAGGCCCCCCAGATGCTCCTCTGGACGTGCAGCTGGAGCAGGGGCCCTCCCCGGGAATCGCCCTCATCAGCTGGCTGCCTGTCACCATCGATGCTGCTGGGACCTCCAACGGGGTCCGCGTCACCGGATACACAATCTACGCTGACAAGAAAAAGGCGAGAACTGTAGTATTGTGTTTCTGCAATGGAAACAGAGCAGAGTGTTTTAGGTTTTGGATGTAAAGAGGATGAAATTATGCTGGGAGGGAAATGCTTCTGAAAATAGTTTTGAATTGAGTGTGTCTGTCAGACCAGTGTTTTAGGAGAGGTTCTGGGCTCTAAAGGCCCATTGAGTGTGTCTGTCAGACCAGTGTTTTAGGAGAGGTTCTGGGCTCTAAAGGCCCATTGAGTGTGTCTGTCAGACCAGTGCTTTAGGAGAGGTTCTGGGCTCTAAAGGCCCATTGAGTGTGTCTGTCAGACCAGTGTTTTAGGAGAGGTTCTGGGCTCTAAAGGCCCATTGAGTGTGTCTGTCAGACCAGTGCTTTAGGAGAGGTTCTGGGCTCTAAAGGCCCATTGAGTGTGTCTGTCAGACCAGTGCTTTAGGAGAGGTTCTGGGCTCTAAAGGCCCATTGAGTGTGTCTGTCAGACCAGTGTTTTAGGAGAGGTTCTGGGCTCTAAAGGCCCATTGAGTGTGTCTGTCAGACCAGTGCTTTAGGAGAGGTTCTGGGCTCTAAAGGCCCATTGAGTGTGTCTGTCAGACCAGTGTTTTAGGAGAGGTTCTGGGCTCTAAAGGCCCATTGAGTGTGTCTGTCAGACCAGTGCTTTAGGAGAGGTTCTGGGCTCTAAAGGCCCATTGAGTGTGTCTGTCAGACCAGTGCTTTAGGAGAGGTTCTGGGCTCTAAAGGCCCATTGAGTGTGTCTGTCAGACCAGTGTTTTAGGAGAGGTTCTGGGCTCTAAAGGCCCATTGAGTGTGTCTGTCAGACCAGTGCTTTAGGAGAGGTTCTGGGCTCTAAAGGCCCATTGAGTGTGTCTGTCAGACCAGTGTTTTAGGAGAGGTTCTGGGCTCTAAAGGCCCATTGAGTGTGTCTGTCAGACCAGTGCTTTAGGAGAGGTTCTGGGCTCTAAAGGCCCATTGAGTGTGTCTGTCAGACCAGTGCTTTAGGAGAGGTTCTGGGCTCTAAAGGCCCATTGAGTGTGTCTGTCAGACCAGTGCTTTAGGAGAGGTTCTGGGCTCTAAAGGCCCATTGAGTGTGTCTGTCAGACCAGTGTTTTAGGAGAGGTTCTGGGCTCTAAAGGCCCATTGAGTGTGTCTGTCAGACCAGTGCTTTAGGAGAGGTTCTGGGCTCTAAAGGCCCATTGAGTGTGTCTGTCAGACCAGTGTTTTAGGAGAGGTTCTGGGCTCTAAAGGCCCATTGAGTGTGTCTGTCAGACCAGTGCTTTAGGAGAGGTTCTGGGCTCTAAAGGCCCATTGAGTGTGTCTGTCAGACCAGTGCTTTAGGAGAGGTTCTGGGCTCTAAAGGCCCATTGAGTGTGTCTGTCAGACCAGTGCTTTAGGAGAGGTTCTGGGCTCTAAAGGCCCATTGAGTGTGTCTGTCAGACCAGTGTTTTAGGAGAGGTTCTGGGCTCTAAAGGCCCATTGAGTGTGTCTGTCAGACCAGTGTTTTAGGAGAGGTTCTGGGCTCTAAAGGCCCATTGAGTGTGTCTGTCAGACCAGTGTTTTAGGAGAGGTTCTGGGCTCTAAAGGCCCATTGAGTGTGTCTGTCAGACCAGGGGTTATGTATTGCTCTCATTCTCAAGACAGTGGTGTGTGTTTGTGTTCCACAGTATTTGTGGTGATTCAGCTTCGACTGTAATGATGTCTTGTCCCATGCTGCTGACTTTTCTACTGTTCGTCAGAGGTGTGAGGATAGTGTGTGTCTGTGCTGCTGACACTACCCCCTCTCCTCTCCTGCCATACCCTAGGTGTTGGAGGTGTCGTCCCCCACGGCGGGCAGTGCCCTGATGGGCCCGTCTCAGATCCAGTCCCTGATGGCAGCCCACGAGCTCACTGTGCGCACCATGTCTGCCCATGGGGAGTCCATCGACTCTGTGCCAGTCAACGTGCCCGCCAAGTTGTCCGACATCATGACCGGCCAGGCTTCGGCCGCCTCCTGCTCCTCGTCTACCCCCGTTCGTCAGTCAACCCCTGTCCACCAGTCGCCACCCTACCAGTCACCCCCCGTTCACCAGTCAACCCCTGTCCACCAGTCGCCACCCTACCTGTCACCCCCCGTTCGTCAGTTAACTCCTGTCCACCAGTCACCCCCTGTCCACCAGTCGTCACCCTACCAGTCGCCCCCCTTCCTGTCTTCGTCACCACCCGTCCAGCCCCAATCCCCATCTTACGGGAACTCAGCTGCCAAAGTCTCCATGCTGCCCTACGCCACTGCCTCGTCGCCACTAGACGTCGCACACGCCATGGGCCCTAACTGGGGGCCGCCCTCTGCCAACTCTCCCCCAGTCCACGCCCTCCACACAGAGGCCTGCTCCCCACACCCTGCCTCGTACGCAGAGGTCTGGGCTAACCCCTTAGCAAAATCTCCTGTCCCCCCTTGGGCCGCCTTGGCAGTGCATGAGGCTATGTCATCTCCAGTAGCACTAAACTATCAGGCCAAGCTACCATCAGCTTCTCACATCAACACAACGGTATGTACAACACTGCTTAAACACCTGCTCTAGAGCTCTTATTAACAACTCTCATCTAGAACTCTAAAACTCTCTAGAACTCTCATCTAGAATTCTAAAACTCACCTGCTCATCTAGAACTCTAAAACTCACCTGCTCTAAAACTCTCTACAACTCTCATCTAGAACTCTAAAACTCACCTGCTCTAGAACTCTCATCTAGAACTCTAAAACTCACCTGCTCTAGGAGTGTCATCTAGAAGTCCCCTGCTCTAGAACTCTCATATGGAACTCACCTGCTCTAGAACACTCATCTAGAACTCTAGAACTAACCTCTAGAATGCTCATCTAGAACTCTAGGTCTCACCTGCTCTAGAATGCTCATCTAGAACTCTAAAACTCACCTGTTCCAGAACTCTTATTTAGAACTCTAGAACTCACCTAGTCTAGAACTCACCTAGTCTAGAACTCTCATCTAGAATTCTCATCTAGAACTCTAGAACTCACTTGCTCTAGAACATTTATCTAGAACTCACTTGCTCGAGAACAGTCATCTAGAACTCACTTGCTCGAGAACAGTCATCTAGAACTCACCTGCTCTAGAATGTTCATCTAGAACTCTAGAACTCACCTACTCTAGAACACTCATCTAGAACCTCTAGAACTCACCTGTCGTTATCTAGTCTACATTACTGTAACTATGTTAACTAAGTGTATGTAATACTGTATATCCTTGTCCTCCAACCAGAGCCCACATCTAGGCCCAGTAGCAGCCACGGAGCAGAGCAGAGCAGACACAGGCAGCCCCGGAGTTCCCCGTCCTGTCATGTCCATCACAGACTTTCTCCCTGTGGAGGACGACTCCCGTGCCAACCTTTCAACCCCTGAGCCCTACCCCACCCCACCCAAGGCCCTAGTGCCACACGCTAGGGACCTCATCAACCCCCTGGACACACAGCCTCTCCGGCCCCCCAGAGCCCCCTCTCCCCTGGAGTCAGAACCAGACTACTCCATGGAGAGGCCGACCACACGCTTGGTGTCCATGGAGGACTTCCTCAGGCAGGACCAGGACACAGGCTTCAACAGGCAGCCACAGGTTAGTTAGTTAGTTAGTTAGTTAGTTAGTTAGTTAGTTAGTTAGTTAGTTAGTTAGTTAGTTAGTTAGTTAGTTAGTTAGTTAGTTAGTTAGTTACAGTGCATTTGGAAAGTATTCAGACCACTTGACATTTTTTCCTCATAAATCTACACACAATACCCCATAATGACAAAGCAAAAAGAGTTCAATCTTGGTTTCATCAGACCAGAGAATCTTGTTTCTCATGGCCTGAGAGTCTTTATGTGCCTTTTGGCAAACTCCAAGAGGGCTGTCATGTGGCTTTTACTGAGGAGTGGCTTCTGTCTGGCTGCTCTACCATGAAGGCCTGATTGGTAGAGTGCTGCAGAGATGGTTGTCCTTCTGGAAGGTTCTCCCATCTCCACAGAGGAACTCTGGAGCTCTGTCAGTGACGATCAGGTTCTTGGTCACCTCCCTGACCAAGGCCCTTCTCCCCCGATTGCTCAGTTTGGCCGGGCGGCCAGCTCTAGGAAGAGTCTTGGTGGTTCCAAACTTCTTCAATTTAAGAATGATGGAGGCCACTGTGTTCTTGGGGACCTTCAATGCTGCAGACATTTTTAGGTAAACTTCCACAGATCTGTGCCTCAACACAATCCTGTCTCGGAACTCTACGGACAATTCCTTCAACCTCATGGCTTGGTTTTTGCTCTGACATGCACTGTCAACTGTGGGACCTTATATAGACAGGTGTGTGCCTTTCCAAATCATGTCCATGAAACAGGATGCACCTGCACTCAATTTCGAGTCTCATAGTAAACGGTCTGAATAAGGAATTTCTGTTTTTAATTTTAACAAATTTGCTGAAATTCTAAAAAACAGTTTTTGCTTTTTCATTATGAGGTATTGTGTGTAGATTTTATTTGATTTAATCCATTTTAGAATACAGCTGTAACATAAATGTGGAAAAAGTCAAGGGGTCTGAATACTTTCCAAATGCACAGTATTTAGTTCGTTAGTTAGTTAGTTAGTTAGTTAGTTAGTTAGTTCATTAGTTAGTTAGTTAGTTAGTTCATTAGTTAGTTAGTTAGTTCATTAGTTAGTTAGTTAGTTCATTAGTTAGTCAGTCAGTTAGTTAGTTAGTACTGACTGTGCTTCTTTCAATTTCTTTCATTAGTCCATTGTTGATATAGTCCCAAAATGTTTTGCATGTCAGCAATCAAGTTTTCAAAAGTATATAATATAACTAGTATATAACTTTCAAAATACAGAAATGCAGCCGGTATTATGGATTTTGCATCAAATGATGCTGCGTTTTACATCGTATGATGCAAAACCATAATACCGATTGTATTTCTTTATTTTGAAAGTTATGTATCTTGAAAACTTGATTGCTGACATGCAAAAACATTTTGGGACTATATCAACAATGGACTAATGAAACAAATAACAAATACCTTAAAATGTCATGGCCAGTTTCCTGGGCAGATACAATCTGCAAGCTACAGCAGACACCTCTGAAGTAGTCTTTATTGTCCCCATGTTCCCCTCACATTGGCTAGTACTCTCTGTATTTTAATCCTCTGATGATTTGGATAACGCAGGCTCAGAAAGAAACTCTTCGAGAGATCAGTGGTCATGCCCTCACACACAGGTTGAAAGAGTGCCAACATCACCCAGCCTTACCTCTTGTTTAGATGAACCAGTTAGTGCTCTAGCTCTAGGAAATGCTGTGTGATCATCATCTCTTGTTTAGATGAACCAGTTAGTGCTCTAGCTCTAGGA
This sequence comes from Salmo trutta, assembly GCF_901001165.1. Lineage (NCBI taxonomy): Eukaryota > Metazoa > Chordata > Actinopteri > Salmoniformes > Salmonidae > Salmo > Salmo trutta. The sequence continues at coordinate 6,188,642 of NC_042975.1, read as the reverse complement.
AAGGCTGTGTGATCATCATCTCTTGTTTAGATGAACCAGTTAGTGCTCTAGCTCTAGGAAATGCTGTGGGATCATTATCTCTTGTTTAGATCAACCAGTTAGTGCTCTAGCTCTAGGAAAGGCTGTGTGATCATCATCTCTTGTTTAGATGAACCAGTTAGTGCTCTAGGAAAGGCTGTGTGATCATTATCTCTTGTTTAGATGAACCAGTTAGTGCTCTAGCTCTAGGAAAGGCTGTGGGATCATTATCTCTTGTTTAGATGAACCAGTTAGTGCTCTAGCTCTAGGAAAGGCTGTGGGATCATTATCTCTTGTTTAGATGAATCAGTTAGTGCTCTAACTCTAGGAAAGGCTGTGGGATCATTATCTCTTGTTTAGATGAACCAGTTAGTGCTCTAGCTCTAGGAAAGGCTGTGGGATCATTATCTCTTGTTTAGATGAACCAGTTAGTGCTCTAGCTCTAGGAAAGGCTGTGGGATCATTACCTCTTATGTATCAACAGGGTGCTTCAGACCAGGAAGCATTGAGGATAGAGGCAGCATGCCAAGATATACCAGCGCTCATAGTACAATTTAGCGCAAATGTACCTAATAAATTAAAGTTTCACTTTTATTGGCACCTACAGTTAATAGCACTAAAATAATATCAACTCTAAACGTAGATTTGTATATTTTATATGAGTTAGATATTGGCTATGACATCATTGGTTAATCCATATGCCTGTCCTGTTGGGTATGTTTTATATGACTTAGATAAGCAACATCATTGGTTATTCCACGGTCTGTAAGTCTGTTGTGCTGTGTGGTTCTGTCCTGTGGTTCAGCGTTATACCGCTGGCCCGGTGGAGCCAGAGAGCAGTAGGGGATCTGACCTGTCTGATATCCTGGAGGAAGAGGAGGATGAACTCTACTCTGACCCCCCTGGACCCGCCCTGGCCCGGGGGTACACCACCGGAGCTAACAGGGTAAACAGTCACCACACACACACACACACACACACACACACACACACCACAACACAGACACCTAATCTGGCTGTGGAGGACAGCCTCTGTTTTGGTTATGTTTGTTTTTATTTATTTTTTCTCTTTCACTCTTGAATTCACTCACCGTTTTGATTCATTTTCTTTTACTTTTCCTTCGTACGTCACATCCCACCCTCACTCTTCCCTGTTCCTCCTGTCACCCTGTCCTGCCCACCACTCCACCCTCACTCTTCCCTGTTCCTCCTGTCACCCTGTCCTGCCCACCACTCCACCCTCACTCTTCCCTGTTCCTCCTGTCACCCTGTCCTGCCCACCACTCCACCCTCACTCTTCCCTGTTCCTCCTGTCACCCTGTCCTGCCCACCACTCCACCCTCACTCTTCCCTGTTCCTCCTGTCACCCTGTCCTGCCCACCACTCCACCCTCACTCCACCCTGTTCCTCCTGTCACCCTGTCCTGCCCACCACTCCACCCTCACTCCACCCTGTTCCTTCCTGACCTCCTACCTCATCCAACCTTCGTACCTTCAACCTGTTACACCTCCTCCGCAATGACCCTTGACCCCCGTAGGCAGACCAGTGGGAGGTGCCGGACAGTGACGAGGAGATTGTGGAGAAGATCCTGAAGCTTCCTCCACAGGCCCAGACTCAGGTCCACCACCACTACCATCAGGATCTTCATCACCATAACGAGCACTTGTTCAGCATCCCAGAGGTCACTGATGAAGAGGACAAAAGCGTGGACGAGGACTATAGTCACCGTCGCCACCGCAGACAGTCCCAAGCCGGGCCCAGCCGCCACCCTGATGATCCCCACTACCACAGCCACAGCCCCAGACACCAACCCCACCACCACCACCACCACAGCAGCAGCAGATCAGAAGCCAAAGAGCCTTCACCAAGACACAGTGGTGGTGCTGTTTTTCGGGCCCAGAACAGGGTCCACTACGCAGACACAGTAGACAGCATCCGCTGCTCTGAAGAGGGGCTGCTGGACCCCGGGGGCAGTAGAGATGTGTGGGTTCCCCGGGCCACCCAGAAGGCCCACCACGGTGGGGGAGGGAGTCGGGCGGGGACGATGGCCTTGGTAGGCGGACTGGGGGACCGGCTCAGACGAGAAGCCTTGCTACGGAGTCAGATGGCGGTCGCTGCGTTAACGTCCCAGGCCACCGGTCACACACCGGGTCCTGGTCCGGGCTCCCACCTGGTCAGCAAGACCGCTCGGACGGTCAATTCCCCGGTAGCCTCGGTAACAGAAATCGACCTTGAGTACGGGACAGACGAGGAGGAGCCGTTGACCTACGACCCCGGGGAACGAGGGGAGGTGGTGGTAGACCAGATGAGCTCTGAGTGGTGGGGGGAGGGGGTACATCCTGAACCCAGGCCTCTAGCCAGGCTCCGTGGGAAACCTGCCCTCCAGGCCATCGCAGCTGCTGCAGCAGAATGGGTGTGTTCTCACTCGTTGTATCCTGGGACTGTATTCTCTCTGGATTCCCTGTCTTCTACCGCCGCCTGTGTAGTCGTCTTATCATGACGCCTCAGGTCACCTTGCGTCTGTCTGTCTGTCTGTCTGTCTGACTGACTGACTGTCTGTCTGTACTATCTGCTTCTCCAGACTCATTCAACCTGTACAACCACCTGGTTCTTATCCTATACAACTCATGTCTCTAACCCTGCACTGCTGGACTATACATTCAACTGCTGTCTGTCTTTCTCTCTGACTGACTGTCTCGCTCTGTGTGCGTGTGTGTGTGCGTGTGTGTGTGCGTGTGTGCGTGTGTGTTCGTGTGTGTGTGTGTGTTCGTGTGTGTGTTCGTGTGTGTGTTCGTGTGTGTGTTCGTGTGTGTGTTCGTGTGTGTGTTCGTGTGTGTGTGTGTGTTGACCAGGAGGCTGGTGCTGGGTGGAGCGGACAGCCTGGATCTCCGAAGCTGACCAGGTCAGAGGTCATACATCAACTCAAAGGTCAGAATCGAATTCGTCCTCCTCTTCACCCCCCTCTCTTTATATTGATCTCTCTCTCTCTGTCTCTGTCTCTCTCTGTCTCTCTCTGTCTCTCTGTCTCTCTCTCTCTGTCTCTCTCTCTCTCTCTCTCTCTCTCTCTCTGTCTCTCTCTCTCTCTCTCTCTCTCTGTCTCTCTCTGTCTCTCTCTGTCTCTCTCTGTCTCTCTCTGTCTCTCTCTGTCTCTCTCTGTCTCTCTCTGTCTCTCTCTGTCTCTCTCTGTCTCTCTCTCTCTATCTCTCTCTCTCTCTCTCTCTCTCTCTCTCTCTCTCTCTTTATATGTGTACAGTGCTAGTACAACAGGACTATAGTCACCAATCTGTTTATACATTGTCTTTTTCTCCCTGTCAACTGGGCTCTGCCTGTAGCCTGACTGTTGCTACATACAGGTGGACTGATCTTCCCCTAATGAGATAGAACCTGGTCTTATTGGAGCAGATTAAGCCCTAGTCCACTACAACAGTTCACATGTAGGTCCAGGTAATCAGTCACCATGGTTACTACATCACATAGACAGACAGCTCTGTGGTCAGACTAGGTAATCAGTCACCATGGTTACTACAGACAGCTCTGTGGTCAGACTAGGTAATCAGTCACCATGGTTACTATAGACAGCTCTGTGGTCAGACTAGGTAATCAGTCACCATGGTTACTACATCACATAGACAGACAGCTCTGTGGTCAGACTAGGTAATCAGTCACCATGGTTACTACATCACATAGACAGACAGCTCTGTGGTCAGACTAGGTAATCAGTCACCATGGTTACTACATCGCATAGACAGACAGCTCTGTGGTCAGACTAGGTAATCAGTCACCATGGTTACTACAGACAGCTCTGTGGTCAGACTAGGTAATCAGTCACCATGGTTACTACATCGCATAGACAGACAGCTCTGTGGTCAGACTAGGTAATCAGTCACCATGGTTACTACATCACATAGACAGACAGCTCTGTGGTCAGACTAGGTAATCAGTCACCATGGTTACTACAGACAGCTCTGTGGTCAGACTAGGTAATCAGTCACCATGGTTACTACAGACAGCTCTGTGGTCAGACTAGGTAATCAGTCACCATGGTTACTACAGACAACCCTGTGGTCAGACTAGGTAATCAGTCGCCATGGTTACTACAGACAGCTCTGTGTTGTTGCTGTTATTGTATAACCACATCCAGAGATGATTTTTCTAAGAGTTAGTTCCTCCTTTCCCCTCTTCCCCTCTCCTCTCTTCCTCTCTTCCCCCTCTTCCCTCTCTTCCCCCTCTTCCTCCTTCCCCCTCTTCCCCCTCTTCCCCCCTTCCTCTTCCCCCTCTTCCCCCCTCTTCCCCCTCTTCCCTCTTCCCCCCTTCCTCTCTTCCCCCCCTTCCTCTCTTCCCCCCTTCCTCTCTTCCCCCTCTTCCCCCTCTTCCCCCTCTTCCCCCCTTCCTCTTCCTCTCTTCCCCCTCTTCCTCTCTTCCCCCTCTTCCTCCTTCCCCCTCTTCCCCCCTTCCTCTTCCCCCTCTTCCCCCTCTTCCCCCTCTTCCTCTCTTCCCCCTCTTCCTCTCTTACCGGGATCATAGACATACGCACGTTTCTTTCTGAAGCAGCTTAGGCCCCACTGGCTCAGGCTCAGGGCATTAGCTTGATTACCTCTCTTAAGTAGACGCCCGGGCCACGCCATTACACAGCAGAGCGGGGGGGGGGGGGGGGTGAGCTCTACCATCTGGATCAAGTCAAATTGTATTTGTCACATGCTTTGTAAACGAGGTGTAGACTGAAATTATTATTTACGGGTCCTTTTTCAACAATGCAGAGTTGAAATTGTGATATAAGGAATAAATACACAGTGAATAACGATAACAATAACGAGTAAAAAAATAACATGGCTATATACAGGAAGTAGATAATAACATGGTTATATACAGGAAGTACCAGGTAATAACATGGTTATATACAGGAAGTAGATAATAACATGGCTATATACAGGAAGTACCAGGTAATAACATGGTTATATACAGGAAGTACCAGGTAATAACATGGTTATATACAGGAAGTAGATAATAACATGGCTATATACAGGAAGTACCAGGTAATAACATGGTTATATACAGGAAGTACCAGGTAATAACATGGTTATATACAGGAAGTAGATAATAACATGGCTATATACAGGAAGTACCAGGTAATAACATGGTTATATACAGGAAGTAGATAATAACATGGCTATATACAGGAAGTACCAGGTAATAACATGGTTATATACAGGAAGTAGATAATAACATGGCTATATACAGGAAGTACCAGGTAATAACATGGTTATATACAGGAAGTAGATAATAACATGGCTATATACAGGAAGTACCAGGTAATAACATGGTTATATACAGGAAGTAGATAATAACATGGCTATATACAGGAAGTACCAGGTAATAACATGGTTATATACAGGAAGTACCAGGTAATAACATGGTTATATACAGGAAGTAGATAATAACATGGCTATATACAGGAAGTACCAGGTAATAACATGGTTATATACAGGGAGTACCAGGTAATAACATGGCTATATACAGGGAGTAGGTAATAACATGGCTATATACAGGAAGTAGATAATAACATGGCTATATACAGGAAGTACCAGGTAATAACATGGTTATATACAGGAAGTACCAGGTAATAACATGGTTATATACAGGAAGTACCAGGTAATAACATGGCTATATACAGGAAGTACCAGGTAATAACATGGTTATATACAGGGAGTACCAGGTAATAACATGGTTATATACAGGGAGTACCAGGTAATAACATGGTTATATACAGGAAGTACCAGGTAATAACATGGTTATATACAGGAAGTACCAGGTAATAACATGGTTATATACAGGAAGTACCAGGTAATAACATGGTTATATACAGGGAGTACCAGGTAATAACATGGTTATATACAGGAAGTACCAGGTAATAACATGGTTATATACAGGGAGTACCAGGTAATAACATGGCTATATACAGGAAGTACCAGGTAATAACATGGTTATATACAGGAAGTACCAGGTAATAACATGGTTATATACAGGGAGTACCAGGTAATAACATGGCTATATACAGGGAGTAGATAATAACATGGCTATATACAGGGAGTAGATAATAACATGGCTATATACAGGGAGTACCAGCTGATAACATGGCTATATACAGGGCGTACCAGGTAATAACATGGTTATATACAGGGAGTACCAGGCAATAACATGGCTATATACAGGGAGTACCAGGTAATAACATGGTTATATACAGGGAGTACCAGGTAATAACATGGTTATATACAGGGAGTACCAGGTAATAACATGGCTATATACAGGGAGTACCAGGTAATAACATGGCTATATACAGGGAGTACCAGGTAATAACATGGTTATATACAGGGAGTACCAGGTAATAACATTTTTACATTTACATTTAAGTCATTTAGCAGACGCTCTTATCCAGAGCGACTTACAAATTGGTGCATTCACCTTATGATATCCAGTGGAACAACCACTTTACAATAGTACATCTAAATCTTTTGGGGGGGGGGGGGGGGTTTAGAAGGATTACTTTATCCTACCCCAGGTATTCCTTAAAGAGGTGGGGTTTCAGGTGTCTCCGGAAGGTGGTGATTGACTATATACAGGGAGTACCAGGTAATAACATGGCTATATACAGGGAGTACCAGGTAATAACATGGCTATATACAGGGAGTACCAGGTAATAACATGGCTATATACAGGGAGTACCAGGTAATAACTTGGCTATATACAGGGAGTACCACTACCGAGTCGTGTATGAGGTAATTGAGGTAGCTTCTACATCTGTATTGCTTGCTGTTTGGGGTTTTAGGCTGGGTTTCTGTACAGCACTTTGAGATATCAGCTGAAGTAAAAAAGGGCTTTATAAATTCATTTGATGGAATTGATTGATTGCTACATGTAGGTAGGGTTAAAGTGACTAGGCAACAGGATAGATAATAGACAGTAGCAGCAGTATACTGTAGGTAGGGGTAAAGGATAGATAATATACAGTAACAGCATTATACTGTAGGTAGGGGTAAAGGATAGATAATAGACAGTAACATCAGTATACTGTAGGTAGGGGTAAAGTGACTAGACAACAGGATAGATAATAGACAGTAACAGCAGTATACTGTAGGTAGGGGTAAAGGATAGATAATAGACAGTAATAGCAGTATACTGTAGGTAGGGGTAAAGGATAGATAATAGACAGTAGCAGCAGTATACTGTAGGTAGGGGTAATGGATAGATAATAGACAGTAACAGCAGTATACTGTAGGTAGAGGTAAAGGATAGATAATAGACAGTAACAGTAGTATACTGTAGGTAGGGGTAAAGGATAGATAATAGACAGTAACAGCAGTATACTGTAGGTAGGGGTAAAGGATAGATAATAGACAGTAACAGCAGTATACTGTAGGTAGGGGTAAAGGATAGATAATAGACAGTAGCGGGTAGCCATTTGATTAGCTATTTAGCTAATCTTGTGTAAGAGTGTTATGGCTTGGTGGTAGAAGCTGTTCAGGGTCCTGTTGATTCCAGACTTGGTGCATCGGTACCGCTTGCGCTGCGGTAGGAGAGAGAACAGTCTATGACTGGAGTATTAGAACATGTTTAGGGACTTCCTCTGACACCGCCTGGTATAAAGGTCCTAGATGGTAGGGTGCTTGTCCCCAGTGATGTACTGGGGCCGTTCTCACCACCCTCTGTAGCGCCTTGTCGTTGGGTGCCTTACAGTAGCCGTGCCAGGTGGTGATGCAGCCAGTCAAGAGGCTCTCTATGGTGCAGCTGAATCATTTTTGGAGGATCTGAGGGCCCGTGACAACTCTTTTTTTTTTTGCCTTCTGAGGGGGAAGAGGCGCCGTCGTGCCCTCTTCACAACTGTGTGGGTGTGTGTGGATCATGTTAATTCCTTAGTGATGTGGACACAAGGAACTTGAAGCTCTCGAACCGCTCCACTACACTGTGGATGTGTGCGTGTGTGCGTCTGACCAGGCAAAACCAAGGGCCTATATTACCTTTTGAAATAATTTGGTCCTTTGCCCCACAATGCTTGTAGGCTAACTGTTGCTCCAAGTAATGTTAGTTCTGTTTGTGTGTTTGCATGCAGAGAGCATGGATCATGCATGGCCTGTAGGAGACAATGAGGTGCGTATCTTTGTGGCTCTGTTCCCCTACGACCCGGTCAACATGTCTCCCAACCCCGACGCTGCTGAGGAAGAACTGCCCTTCAGAGAGGGACAAATCATCAAGGTATGGAACCTGCCAGAATAATCCCAGTGATATTCCTGGCACTATGTTAGACACTCATCCGATCTGTCAATTATTATTGGTTGTGGCCTCCTGAGTGGCACATCGCAGTGCTTGAGGCATCACTACAGACCCGGGTTCAATCCCAGGCTGTGTCGCAGCCGGTCGAGACCGGGAAACCCGAGGCGGCGCACAATTGGCCCAACGTCGGCCGGGTTAGGGGAGGGTTTGGCCAGCCGGAATGTTCTTGTCCCATCGCACTCTAGCGATTCCTTGTGGCTGGCTGGGCGCATGCGAGCTGACTTCGGTTGCCAGCTTTACGGTGTTTCGTCCTACACTTTGTTACGGCTGGCTTCCGGGTTAAGCGAGCAGTGTGTCAAGAAGCAGAGCGGCTTGGTAGGGTCGTGTTTCGGAGGACGCAAGGCTCTCGACCTTCGCCTCGCCCAAGTCCGTATGGGAGTTGCAGCGATGGGACAAGACTGTAACTATCAATTGGATATCACGAAATTGGGGAGAAAAAAGGGTGAAAAGTACAAAAATATGTAAAAAAAAATTGAAATAATAGTGATTGGTAGTGGAAGGCGAAGTGTTTCTCCATGTTATCTCTTCTATTAATGAGGTAGTTAGACAATAACACAACCTAACAGCTGCCATCTTGTTTCTCTTTCCCCCATCCTCCATGTCCAGATCTACGGAGACAAAGACTCGGATGGATTCTACCGCGGCGAGTCGAACGGTCGTCATGGTTACGTGCCATGTAACATGGTGTCAGAGATTCAGGTGGAGGACGAGGAGACCAGAGAGACGCTCCTGCAGCAGGGCTTCCTGTCTACCGCCACAAACATGGAGAAGATAGGTAGGCATAACTGTCAGTCATAACACCATCCAATCATCAAATGGTTTTACAGCTGTCAATCATATCAACATCCAATGCCAACTGGGTTCATCCTACAAGTGCAAATTAAACAGGGCCTGATCCAAGTAACATGTCGTCCATGTAATCAAACAATGAATCAGTCAGGCACGTTGTATTTGTATAGTGCTTTCTGTTTGCTGTCAGCTCTATGGTTTGCCTTGATGTTGTCAGCCTGTACGCGTCACTGTACGAACTGCGGTCTTTCAACAGGTGTGGGTATGCTCTTAGTGGTTTTGCTTCATGAAATCCCCAAATCCCCGTGGAGTGGACAGTGAAACAACGTGAAAGGCAATAACAGAAGTTCTGTATGACGTGTAGCGTGACGTGACGGATGTTGTGACTTTCAGAACTGCCAACACATTTTTATTTTTTACTCCTCTCCTTCTAATCTTGATTTTCTTAAATATATATATATATATATTTAAAGTACCAGTCAAAAGTTTGGACACACCTACTCATTCAAGGGTTTTTCTTTTCTTTTTAATATTTTCTACATTGTAGAATAATAGTGAAGACATCAAAACTATGAAATAACACATATGGAATCATGTAGTAACCAAAAAAGTGTTAAATCAAAATATCATCTATATTTTAGATTCTTCAATGTAGTCACCCTTTGCCTTGATGACAGCTTTGCACACTTTTTTCCAACAGTCTTGAAGGAGTTCCCACATATGCTGAGCACTTGTTGGCTACTTTTCCTTCACTCTGCGGTCCAACTCATCCCAAACCATCTCAATTAGGTTGAGGTCGGGTGATTGTGGAGGCCAAGTCATCTGATGCAGCAATCCATCACTCTCCTTCTTGGTCAAATAGCCCTTACACAGCCTGGAGGTGTGTTTTGGGTCATTGTCCTGTTTAAAAACAAATTATAGTCCCAAATTATAGTCCCACTATGCACAAACCAGATGGGATGGTATATCGCTGCAGCATGCTGTGGTAGCCATGCTGGTTAAGTGTGATTCTAATCAAATCACTGACAGTGTTACCAGCAAAGCACCCCCACACCATCACACCTCCTCCTCCATGCTTCACGGTGGGAACCACACATGCAGAGGTCATCCTCTCACCTACTCTGCGTCTCTCACAAAGACACAGCATTTGAAACCAAAAACCTCAAATTTGGACCAATCAGACCAAAGGACAGATTTCCATTGCTCGTGTTTTCTTGGCCCAAACAAGTCTCTTCTTCTTACTGGTGTCCTTTAGAAGTGGTTTCTTTGCAGCAATTCGACCATGAAGGCCTATTCACAGTCTCCTCTGAAGAAATGATTTTTATTTTTTATTTCACCTTTATTTAACCTGGTAGGCCAGTTGAGAACAAGTTCTCATTTACAACTGCGACCTGGCCAAGATAAAGCAAAGCAGTTCGACAACATACAACAACACAGAGTTACACATAAACAAACATACAGTCAATAACACAATCTAAAAATATATGTACAGTGTGTGCAAATGTAGAAGAGTAGGGAGGTAAGGCAATAAATAGGCCATAGAGGCAAAATAATTTCAATTTAGCTTTAACACTGGAGTGATAGATGTGCAGATGATGATGTGCACGTAGAGATACTCAGGTGAACAGTTGATGTTGAGATGTGTCTGTTACTTGAACTCTGTGAAGCATTTATTTGGGCTGCAATTTCTGAGGCTGGTAACTCTAATGAACTTATCCTCTGCAG
>NC_042975.1:6162785-6172785 GCF_901001165.1 Salmo trutta | reverse complement strand
TGTATATAGCTCCACATTGATCTGGTACTGGTACTTCCTGTATATAGCTCCACATTGATCTGGTGCTTCCTGTATATAGCTCCACATTGATCTGGTACTCCCTGTATATAGCTCCACATTGATCTGGTACTCCCTGTATATAGCTCCACATTGATCTGGTACTCCCTGTATATAGCTCCACATTGATCTGGTACTGGTACTCCCTGTATATAGCTCCACATTGATCTGGTACTTCCTGTATATAGCTCCACATTGATCTGGTACTGGTGCTCCCTGTATATAGCTCCACATTGATCTGGTGCTCCCTGTATATAGCTCCACATTGATCTGGTACTGGTGCTCCCTGTATATAGCTCCACATTGATCTGGTACTTCCTGTATATAGCTCCACATTGATCTGGTACTTCCTGTATATAACTCCACATTGATCTGGTACTGGTACTCCCTGTATATAGCTCCACATTGATCTGGTACTGGTACTCCCTGTATATAGCTCCACATTGATCTGGTACTTCCTGTATATAGCTCCACATTGATCTGGTGCTCCCTGTATATAGCTCCACATTGATCTGGTACTGGTACTCCCTGTATATAGCTCCACATTGATCTGGTACTTCCTGTTTATAGCTCCACATTGATCTGGTACTGGTACTCCCTGTATATAGCTCCACATTGATCTGGTACTGGTACTTCCTGTATATAGCTCCACATTGATCTGGTACTTCCTGTATATAGCTCCACATTGATCTGGTACTCCCTGTATATAGCTCCACATTGATCTGGTACTGGTACTCCCTGTATATAGCTCCACATTGATCTGGTACTTCCTGTATATAGCTCCACATTGATCTGGTACTCCCTGTATATAGCTCCACATTGATCTGGTACTCCCTGTATATAGCTCCACATTGATCTGGTACTGGTACTTCCTGTATATAGCTCCACATTGATCTGGTACTGGTACTCCCTGTATATAGCTCCACATTGATCTGGTACTGGTACTTCCTGTATATAGCTCCACATTGATCTGGTACTGGTACTTCCTGTATATAGCTCCACATTGATCTGGTACTGGTACTCCCTGTATATAGCTCCACATTGATCTGGTACTTCCTGTATACAGCTCCACATTGATCTGGTACTCCCTGTATATAGCTCCACATTGATCTGGTACTTCCTGTATATAGCTCCACATTGATCTGGTACTTCCTGTATATAGCTCCACATTGATCTGGTACTTCCTGTATATAGCTCCACATTGATCTGGTACTTCCTGTATATAGCTCCACATTGATCTGGTACTTCCTGTATATAGCTCCACATTGATCTGGTACTTCCTGTATATAGCTCCACATTGATCTGGTACTGGTACTCCCTCTATTGCTCCATTCTTGTGTATTTTGTTCCTAGTGTTCTATTTTTCCTTTTTTTATTCTTAACTCTGCGTCATTGGGAAGGGCTCGTAAGAAAGCATTTCACGGTTAAGTCTCCACCTGTTGTATTCACTAAGACTAAACTGTCTGAAAACAGACTAAACTGAGTGAAAACAGACTAAACTGTCTGAGTGAAAACAGACTAAACTGTCTGAGTGAAAACAGACTAAACTGTCTGAGTGAAAACAGACTAAACTGTCTGAGTGAAAACAGACTAAACTGTCTGAGTGAAAACAGACTAAACTGTCTGAGTGAAAACAGACTAAACTGTCTGAGTGAAAACAGACTAAACTGTCTGAGTGAAAACAGACTAAACTGTCTGAGTGAAAACAGACTAAACTGTCTGAGTGAAAACAGACTAAACTGTCTGAGTGAAAACAGACTAAACTGTCTGAAAACAGACTAGTCTGAGTGAAAACAGACTAAACTGTCTGAGTGAAAACAGACTAAACACTGTCTGAAAACAGACTAAAAACAGACTAAACTGAGTGAAAACAGACTAAACTGAGTGAAAACAGACTAAACTGAGTGAAAACAGACTAAACTGAGTGAAAACAGACTAAACTGTCTGAAAACAGACTAAACTGTCTGAAAACAGACTAAACTGTCTGAGTGAAAACAGACTAAACTGGCTGAAAACAGACTAAACTGGCTTGACTCTTTAATGTGACCCTCACCATCCTGAAGGCCTGCAAAGAAATGGTCCAAAAACATCCTCAAAGCCAGCCTCTGCTGTTGTTCATCTTTTACTCTCGGTTCTCCCGGTGATTGTGTGCTGCATGAGTTACTATTAACTGCATGCTGACATGGAAATGAAAAAGAACAAGATGTTCAACTCAAAAATGGTCAGAAATCTGACTCTGTATTTCTGTGTTTGATTGACAGATCCCAGCCAATCTGATGTTGCCACGGCAAACCCGGCGGGCCCCGGTCCTCGCAGGATGAAGGCCATCTTTGATTACGACCCTCGAGAGAGTTCTCCCAACGCTGACATCGAGGTGAGCGTCACGCTATTCCCTGTAACAAAGGCTTGTGTTATAGTTGTATATAAAAACAGTAAAAAGATGTGTTTCTGATTCACTAGACAGTCAAGTTGGAGCTCTAATGTTCTATTGTCTGTACTGGACAATGGAAACAAGTCTCGTACCAATCAGACCATACCAGTTGATGTTACTCCAATTTGGGAAAGATGAAGTCCTATTGTTTTCATGTTCTTCTCTATGGCCATTTGCAGGTTGAGCTGACCTTCAGTGCCGGGGATATCATCTATGTGTTTGGTGACATGGACGATGATGGGTTCTTCTATGTAAGTCTGTCTGTCTGTCTGTCTGTCTGTCTGTCTGTCTGTCTGTCTGTCTGTCTGTCTGTCTGTCTGTCTGTCTGTCTGTCTGTCTGTCTGTCTGTCTCGTCTGTCTCGTCTGGTCCGTCCGTCGTGTGCGAACAAACACTCTGAGAAGGCTGTAATTTTCTTTGAAACTGTTTTAACACCTTAAAGACGTGACCATGTGAATGACGAGGACGTTGTTGTTGTTGAAGTATTAATGACGGTGTAGTTGATGGACAGACATGCTCGCGGACTCTCTTTTTTGATTGACCTAGGTCAAAGGTTATATATGTGTGATGTGGGTGTCTAATGTGCGTTTTGTTTCCAGGGTGACCTGAACGGACACAAAGGCCTGGTCCCATCTAACTTCCTACAGGCTGCCCCAGAGGCTGCTGGGAAAGCCCCACCATTTGAGCCTCAGTCTGTAGCCGAGCACAGGACAGAATCACAGGTACGGTCAGCACGCTGTGTGGACACGTATGACAGCCTAGTAGCCAAAAGGTTTGTAGCCCGTTGCCTCTCAAAGCCTGACGGGAAAGAAGTTCGAATCTCTTTTTTTTTAATGTGGAACTCCCACACAGCATTTATTTCACCAGGTAATTTGACTGAGAACACGTTCTCATTTACAGAATTGACCTGGGGAATAGTTACATGGGGGATGAATGAGCCAATTGGGAAGCTGGGGATGATTAGGTGGCCATATTGGGAATCTAGCCAGGACACCCCTACTCTTACTATAAGTGCCATGGGATGTTTAGTGACTACAGAAAGTCAGGAGACCCGTTTAACTTCCCCAAATCACTGCCCTGGGGAATTGGGATATTATAATTATATTTTAGACCAGAAGAAAGAGGTGCCTCCTACTGGCCCTCCAACACCACTTCCAGCATCATCTGCTATCCCATCCAGGGACCAACCCTGCTTAGCTTCAGAGGCAAACCAGCAGTGGGATGCAGGGTGGGATGTTGCTGGCCATTTGATGTTGCAGAACACTGACAACATTTCTATTCCGACCATTTTCCAAAATATAATATACACTGCTCAAAAAAATAAAGGGAACACTTAAACAACACAATGTAACTCCAAGTCAATCACACTTCTGTGAAATCAAACTGTCCACTTAGGAAGCAACACTGATTGACAATACATTTCACATGCTGTTGTGCAAATGGAATAGACAACAGGTGGAAATTATAGGCAATTAGCAAGACACCCCCAATAAAGGAGTGGTTCTGCAGGTGGGGACCACAGACCACTTCTCAGTTCCTATGCTTCCTGACTGATGTTTTGGTCACTTTTGAATGCTGGCGGTGCTTTCACTCTAGTGGTAGCATGAGACGGAGTATACAACCCACACAAGTGGCTCAGGTAGTGCAGCTCATCTAGGATGGCACATCAATGCGAGCTGTGGCAAGAAGGTTTGCTGTGTCTGTCAGCGTAGTGTCCAGAGCATGGAGGCGCTACCAGGAGACAGGCCAGTACATCAGGAGACGTGGAGGAGGCCGTAGGAGGGCAACAACCCAGCAGCAGGACCGCTACCTCCGCCTTTGTGCAAGGAGGAGCAGGAGAAGCACTGCCAGAGCCCTGCAAAATGACCTCCAGCAGGCCACAAATGTGCATGTGTCTGCTCAAACGGTCAAAAACAGACTCCATGAGGGTGGTATGAGGGCCCGACGTCCACAGGTGGGGGTTGTGCTTACAGCCCAACACCGTGCAGGACGTTTGGCATTTGCCAGAGAACACCAAGATTGGCAAATTCGCCACTGGCGCCCTGTGCTCTTCACAGATGAAAGCAGGTTCACATTGAGCACGTGACAGACGTGACAGAGTCTGGAGACGCCGTGGAGAACGTTCTGCTGCCTGCAACATCCTCCAGCATGACCGGTTTGGCGGTGGGTCAGTCATGGTGTGGGGTGGCATTTCTTTGGGGGTGCCGCACAGCCCTCCATGTGCTCGCCAGAGGTAGCCTGACTGCCATTAGGTACCGATATGAGATCCTCAGACCCCTTGTGAGACCATATGCTGGTGCGGTTGGCCCTGGGTTCCTCCTAATGCAAGACAATGCTGGACCTCATGTGGCTGGAGTGTGTCAGCAGTTCCTGCAAGAGGAAGGCATTGATGCTATGGACTGGCCCGCCCGTTCCCCAGACCTGAATCCAATTGAGCACATCTGGGACATCATGTCTCGCTCCATCCACCAACGCCACGTTGCACCACAGACTGTCCAGGAGTTGGCGGATGCTTTAGTCCAGGTCTGGGAGGAGATCCCTCAGGAGACCATCCGCCACCTCATCAGGAGCATGCCCAGGCGTTGTAGGGAGGTCATACAGGCACGTGGAGGCCACACACACTACTGAGCCTCATTTTGACTTGTTTTAAGGACATTACATCAAAGTTGGATCAGCCTGTAGTGTGGTTTTCCACTTTAATTTTGAGTGTGACTCCAAATCCAGACCTCCATGGGTTGATAAATTGGAATTCCATTGATTATTTTTGTGTGATTTTGTTGTCAGCACATTCAACTATGTAAAGAAAAAAGTATTTAATAAGATTATTTATTTAATTCAGATCTAGGATGTGTTGTTTAAGTGTTCCCTTAATTTTTTTTAGCAGTGTATATGTCCTCTTATTTGTCATATCTCTGTCACCTTATGTCTTACTCTTTTGGTTAAGTCTCTATCATTTCTGTTTTTACATTTATTTTCTCCTTCTGTTTCCTGCATGGCCTTTTGAAGAAGCAAAAACGAACTGTGCACTTTAAGACTTAAAGCGTAAGTGTCTCTGAGGGGATCACTCCCTCCCAGCTGAGTGTTAGTAACTAGTGCTCTCTACTCCCTCCACCCTGTGCTGCTGTCCATCCTCATTCTTACCTTACCACTACTAGTCTCCTCAGAGTGTAGCCTCCTGTCCATGTTCACAAGATCAGGCCCAGGGTGATGGGCTGAGATTTCTGAACAACTGGGTATTCTCTGCTCACCCCACCCAACCGTTCTCCTGTATCCCCTGGCTTCCCTGATGATTTATATCCCTTGGCTTCCCTGATGATTTATATCCCTTGGCTTCCCTGATGATTTATATCCCTTGGCTTCCCTGATGATTTATATCCCTTGGCTTCCCTGATGATTTATATCCCTTGACTTCCCTGATGATTTAGAGGCCCTGATATTTTAATTTTTTTATTTTAGCGTTAGAGCTTTAGAGTTTTAATTTTATTTTGAGTTAAATGTTCCCTCTGTTACGTGTTCGTGTTAGATCAATCAGTTCATGTACAATTCACATAACTGACTCTTAGTAAGTTTGTTGTTGATAGTATGTTAATTAACAGTTTTAGTTGATCAACAGGTTCATTAGAAGCCTCAATACTTTAAGAATAAAGAAGTGTTGCATTCTTATACTCTTTTGTAATGTATCCGTTAGTCATTCTCTCTCTCTCTCTCTGCCTCCCTCTCTGCTTCTTTTTCTCTCTCTCTCTCTCTCATTACTTTTCCATGGTTTCCCTCCACAAGGTGAGCCTGAGCACATTCTCAGAGGAGGTTCTACATCCACCCCTCCATACAGGGCTGACTGGCCCAGTCCACACACATCCACCCCTACACACAGGGCTGACTGGCCCAGTCCACACACATCCACCCCTACACACAGGGCTGACTGGCCCAGTCCACACACATCCACCCCTACACACAGGGCTGACTGGCCCAGTCCACACACATCCACCCCTACACACAGGGCTGACTGGCCCAGTCCACACACATCCACCCCTACACACAGGGCTGACTGGCCCAGTCCACACAGACCACCAACACCACCTGGATCCGTCCGCAGCAGCAGCCATGATGGAACCCTCCTCCATGGACCCTGCCCCAACCCCAAGGCAAGCCAGCCTCAGCAGCTCTCCGCCCCACATCCCAGCAGAAAGCCCCTCACAGACAGACCAGACAGACGTCTCCCCACCAGGCAAGAAAAAGAAAGGCTTCTTCTCCAAAGGGAAGAAGCTTTTCAAAAAGCTGGGATCCAGCAAGAAGGATTGAAACTTGGGACATTTATCAATCATTGCAGTTTTTATTGAAAACACTTTTACATATTATCAGTGTTGGTTGTCTTGGGCTATGTTGTTAGTTTAGTTGTAATATTCAGTAACTATAGATACATTAAGATATTATACAGCTGAATACCCCTCTTCAATATAATACTACTAAACCAGCTGGCAATATGTGGAGCATATTTTGTGTGTATCTGAAATGGCACCCTATTCCCTATATAGTGCACTACTATAGCACCCTATTCCCTATATAGTGCACTACTATAACACCCTATTCCCTATATGGTGCACTACTATAGCACCCTATTCCCTATATAGTGCACTACTATAACACCCTATTCCCTATATATAGTGCACTACTATAGCACCCTATTCCCTATATAGTGCACTACTATAGCACCCTATTCCCTATATAGTGCACTACTATAGCACCCCATTCCCTATATAGTGCACTAATATAGCACCCTATTCCCTATATAGTGCACTACTATAGCACCTTATTCTCTATTTAGTGCACTACTATAGCACCTTATTCCCTATTTAGTGCACTACTTTGGGAATAGGGAGCCATTTCAGATGCAACCATTGCCGTATATAAGACGTGACGGCAACACTGAGAGCGTGTTAATGAGCATGCTGAACTATTTCAGATCCTAACCTGTGCAGTGCTTATAGGCTTCCTCTGAATACCCACTGATTCTCTGATAACCTTTAGTAGTCCACTCTGTGAGGGGTTTCACCTTCACCTTCATCTGGCAGTGTTATCTGGAAGGACTTTAGTAGTCCACTCTGTGAGGGGTTTCACCTTCACCTTCATCTGGCAGTGTTATCTGGAAGGACTTTAGTAGTCCACTCTGTGAGGGGTTTCACCTTCACCTTCATCTGGCAGTGTTATCTGGAAGGACTTTAGTAGTCCACTCTGTGAGGGGTTTCTCCTTCACCTTCATCTGGCAGTGTTATCTGGAAGGACTTTAGTAGTCCACTCTGTGAGGGGTTTCTCCTTCACCTTCATCTGGCAGTGTTATCTGGAAGGACTTTAGTAGTCCACTCTGTGAGGGGTTTCTCCTTCACCTTCATCTGGCAGTGTTATCTGGAAGGACTTGATCAGATACTGATGCAGATGTGATGTTAAAAATGGTGCTCTAGACTTTCATTTAGACTGTCCGTCGTTGGCTTGGAGAGGCCCACGCATCATGTCCAGGCTACGCTACAACCACTGTTAGTTTAAACTGAGAGGATGGGCTTGGAGAGGCCCATGCATCATGTCCAGGCTACGCTACAACCACTGTTAGTTTAAACTGAGTGGATGGGCTTGGAGAGGCCCACGCATCATGTCCAGGCTACGCTACAACCACTGTTAGTTTAAACTGAGAGGATGGACTTGGAGAGGCCCACGCATCATGTCCAGGCTACGCTACAACCACTGTTAGTTTAAACTGAGAGGATGGGCTTGGAGAGGCCCACGCATCATGTCCAGGCTACGCTACAACCACTGTTAGTTTAAACTGAGAGGATGGGCTTGGAGAGGCCCACGCATCATGTCCAGGCTACGCTACAACCACTGTTAGTTTAAACTGAGAGGATGGGCTTGGAGAGGCCCACGCATCATGTCCAGGCTACGCTACAACCACTGTTAGTTTAAACTGAGTGGATGGGCTTGGAGAGGCCCACGCATCATGTCCAGGCTACGCTACAACCACTGTTAGTTTAAACTGAGAGGATGGGCTTGGAGAGGCCCACGCATCATGTCCAGGCTACGCTACAACCACTGTTAGTTTAAACTGAGAGGATGGGCTTGGAGAGGCCCACGCATCATGTCCAGGCTACGCTACAACCACTGTTAGTTTAAACTGAGAGGATGGGCTTGGAGAGGCCCACGCATCATGTCCAGGCTACGCTACAACCACTGTTAGTTTAAACTGAGAGGATGGGCTTGGAGAGGCCCACGCATCATGTCCAGGCAACGCTACAACCACTGTTAGTTTAAACTGAGAGGATGGGCTTGGAGAGGCCCACGCATCATGTCCAGGCTACGCTACAACCACTGTTAGTTTAAACTGAGAGGATGGGCTTGGAGAGGCCCACGCATCATGTCCAGGCTACGCTACAACCACTGTTAGTTTAAACTGAGAGGATGGGCTTGGAGAGGCCCACGCATCATGTCCAGGCTACGCTACAACCACTGTTAGTTTAAACTGAGAGGATGGGCTTGGAGAGGCCCACGCATCATGTCCAGGCTACGCTACAACCACTGTTAGTTTAAACTGAGAGGATGGGCTTGGAGAGGCCCACGCATCATGTCCAGGCTACGCTACAACCACTGTTAGTTTAAACTGAGAGGATGGGCTTGGAGAGGCCCACGCATCATGTCCAGGCTACGCTACAACCACTGTTAGTTTAAACTGAGAGGATGGGCTTGGAGAGGCCAACGCATCATGTCCAGGCTACGCTACAACCACTGTTAGTTTAAACTGAGAGGATGGGCTTGGAGAGGCCCACGCATCATGTCCAGGCTACGCTACAACCACTGTTAGTTTAAACTGAGAGGATGGGCTTGGAGAGGCCCACGCATCATGTCCAGGCTACGCTACAACCACTGTTAGTTTAAACTGAGAGGATGGGCTTGGAGAGGCCCACGCATCATGTCCAGGCTACGCTACAACCACTGTTAGTTTAAACTGAGAGGATGGGCTTGGAGAGGCCCATGCATCATGTCCAGGCTACGCTACAACCACTGTTAGTTTAAACTGAGAGGATGGGCTTGGAGAGGCCCACGCATCATGTCCAGGCTACGCTACAACCACTGTTAGTTTAAACTGAGAGGATGGGCTTGGAGAGGCCCACGCATCATGTCCAGGCTACGCTACAACCACTGTTAGTTTAAACTGAGAGGATGGGCTTGGAGAGGCCCACGCATCATGTCCAGGCTACGCTACAACCACTGTTAGTTTAAACTGAGAGGATGGGCTTGGAGAGGCCCACGCATCATGTCCAGGCTACGCTACAACCACTGTTAGTTTAAACTGAGAGGATGGGCTTGGAGAGGCCCACGCATCATGTCCAGGCTACGCTACAACCACTGTTAGTTTAAACTGAGAGGATGGGCTTGGAGAGGCCCACGCATCATGTCCAGGCTACGCTACAACCACTGTTAGTTTAAACTGAGAGGATGGGCTTGGAGAGGCCCACGCATCATGTCCAGGC
>NC_042975.1:6095285-6157785 GCF_901001165.1 Salmo trutta | reverse complement strand
AGGAATGATGTAGTTAGTTTCACTTATTTTTGAGACAATTGAATGCTCAGGTTCTTATTTCTAGAGTTTTAGCATTGAACAAAGGTATTAGAAATGAAGCGGGGTTAAAAAAAAAAAACTCTTCTCTTTCTTTCAAACTGAAACTGTGCCCAGAGCCAGTTTCTCTATATGTGGTCTGAACAGAGCAACGCAATTTTACTGATCTAAGATCAGTCTACTGAGGCGTTATCTGGTGGAAGCCATTTTGTCTTGATTGAGTGAGTAAGCTTTTTTTTACTCAAGACAGGTGACTTAAAAGCGATTTTCGGTCATAGTAACCAACTTTTCATTCGCGAGATAATGCAAAACTCTACAAAATGTACCGAAATCACTATTCCAGTTTCTATTTTACAAATGTTTTAAATTCCAAGCGAACATTTTCTGTATTTTCTTCTTGTAAATTGAATGAATGTCGATTTCACACGACCTCTATATAGATATACATTGCCGTAGAGAGTGAATGGACTAGTAACAATGGGCCCCATTTAGAATTCTCTCTCCCCCCCCCCTAACTAAATTTAAACATTTCAATTCTATATCCTAACAAAATAACATAATAGCGTTTTACGTAATAAAATAAGTTCATGCTATACCTGACTGAAGGCTTCTTTGTCTCTGTAAAAAAAAGCGAAGAGCTTGTCTAGTGGTCTCAGCGCCCAGTGTCGTCTTCCCTCTGTTCTAGAAGAAGTGGTTGAAGAAGAAGAAGTTGTCTCCTTTTTAACCCCCCCCTGAGCCCACGTGGTACAAAACCACAGGAAGAAGTCTAACAGTCACAGCCGCTCTCTCTTTCTTTCTTTCTTTCGCTCTTGCAGGTGAAGTTTATCACGCCTACCAGGTCCTACGAAGGAAACCACAACAGCCATGTCATCATGCTCTAATATACATGTATTTAATTGATTGGAAATCAAACCCCGTTCTGGATCCACCCTGGTTCCTCAAACTAGGCCTTATTTCAGACACATCCTGTCCTAGCCCCATATCCAACTTTAACTTCAGAACTTTCTTGGATAAACTTTCTTTGTAGGAAATTAAGGCCAATGGAGGGAAGTGAATGTGCCAAAACATGTCAGTAGACGGTTTTAGTGCATTAACACAATCATTTCTGAAGTAAACTAACTGATATAGCAACTAGGAAACACTGAGGACGCAGTCAGGACTATAACCCCTGATCACATCTGCAATCACCCCATGTTGCTTTCTGTCATCTGTCAAGATCTGTCATCTAGATTGCTTCATATGGTCAAGAACACAGTTACAACATGAAAAGAGAAACTAAAATCTTTCAATGATGAGAAGAGAGGTCAACTATGATAGTGTTCATGATGTGTGTGTGCCTCTTCACGTATATATCACGTAGTTCATTTTATGCAAGTTATACCTACAAGAACGACAGGTGAGAGCAGTCCATTGGTTGTTGTTTTGAGAGTGAAATTTCAACCACAAGATTATGCTATACTAACCTAATTTCAACATAGACTAACCTTGTATATAATATGTTGAATT
Source organism: Salmo trutta (assembly GCF_901001165.1). Classification (NCBI taxonomy): domain Eukaryota; kingdom Metazoa; phylum Chordata; class Actinopteri; order Salmoniformes; family Salmonidae; genus Salmo; species Salmo trutta. The sequence goes on along the minus strand of NC_042975.1, from coordinate 6,156,243 downwards.
TGTACCTTTAAAACAATGTCAGATCTTCAACATTATATTCACTATCAGAAAAATAAACTAGAGACTGCGCATTATCTCCTACTGGACATACAGTGGGGAGAACAAGTATTTGATACACTGCCGATTTTGCAGGTTTTCCTACTTACAAAGCATGTAGAGGTCTGTAATTTTTATCATAGGTACACTTCAACTGTGAGAGACGGAATCTAAAACAAAAATCCAGAAAATCACATTGTATGATTTTTAAGTAATTAATGTGCATTTTATTGCATGACATAAGTCTTTGATACATCAGAAAAGCAGAACTTAATATTTGGTACAGAAACCTTTGTTTGCAATTACAGAGATCATACGTTTCCTGTAGTTCTTGACCAGGTTTGCACACACTGCAGCAGGGATTTTGGCCCACTCCTCCATACAGACCTTCTCCAGATCCTTCAGGTTTCGGGGCTGTCGCTGGGCAATACGGACTTTCAGCTACCTCCAAAGATTTTCTATTGGGTTCAGGTCTGGAGACTGGCTAGGCCACTCCAGGACCTTGAGATGCTTCTTACGGAGCCACTCCTTAGTTGCCCTGGCTGTGTGTTTCGGGTCGTTGTCATGCTGGAAGACCCAACCACGACCCATCTTCAATGCTCTTACTGAGGGAAGGAGGTTGTTGGCCAAGATCTTGCGATACATGGCCCCATCCATCCTCCCCTCAATACGGTGCAGTCGTCCTGTCCCCTTTGCAGAAAAGCATCCCCAAAGAATGATGTTTCATTTTACATTTACATTTTAGTCATTTAGCAGACGCTCTTATCCAGAGCGACTTACAGTAGTGAATGCATACATTTCATTTCATACAATTTTGTAATTTTTTCCTGTGCTGGCCCCCGTGGGAATCAAACCCACAACCCTGGCGTTGCAAACACCATGCTCTACCAACTGAGCTACAGGGAAGGCATGCTTCACGGTTGGGATGGTGTTCTTGGGGTTGTACTCATCCTTCTTCTTCCTCCAAACATGGCGAGTGGAGTTTAGACCAAAAAGCTCTATTTTTGTATCATCAGACCACATGACCTTCTCCCATTCCTCCTCTGGGTCATCCAGATGGTCATTGGCAAACTTCAGACGGGCCTGGACATGCGCTGACTTGAGCAGGGGGACCTTGCGTGCGCTGCAGGATTTTAATCCATGACGACGTAGTGTGTTACTAATGGTTTTCTTTGAGACTGTGGTTCCAGCTCTCTTCAGGTCATTGACCAGGTCCTGCCGTGTAGTTCTGGGCTGATCCCTCACTTTCCTCATGATCCTTGATGCCCCACGAGGTGAGATCTTACATGGAGCCCCAGACCGAGGGTGATTGACCGTCATCTTGAACTTCTTCCATTTTCTAATAATTGCGCCAACAGTTGTTGCCTTCTCACCAAGCTGCTTGCCTATTGTCCTATAGCCCATCCCAGCCTTGTGCAGGTCTACAATTTTATCCCTGATGTCCTTACACAGCTCTCTGGTCTTGGCCATTGTGGAGAGGTTGGAGTCTGTTTGAGTGAGTGCGTGGACAGGTGTATTTTATACAGGTAACGAGTTCAAACAGGTGCAGTTAATACAGGTAATGAGTGGAGAACAGGAGGGCTTCTTAAAGAAAAACTAACAGGTCTGTGAGAGCCAGAATTCTTACTGGTTGGTAGGTGATCAAATACTTATGTCATGCAATAAAATGCAAATTAATTACTTAAAAATCCTACAATGTGATTTTCTGGATTATTGTTTTAGATTCCGTCTCTCACAGTTGAAGTGAACATATGATAAAAAATACAGACCTCTACATGCTTTGTAAGTAGGAAAACCTGCAAAATCGGCAGTGTATCAAATACTTGTTCTCCCCACTGAAGAAGCTATATCTACCATTTGGTCTCCCATCCAGGATTTTAACCAAACTCAGTCCTGCTTAGCTATGATACTAGTCACTGACTATTACCAATGTGCTATTATGAGAATAATTGTTGAAGGATTTCCACTTCAAAACTAAATAGATTTACTCCCACTGAGAAAAAACTGGTTGACTCAATGTTGTTTCCACATAATTTCAACCCCCCAAAAAATACATGTGATGATGTTGAATCAACATGGAAAATTAATTGGATTTGCACAAAGTCATCAACGTAAGGGCATTTCCTATTTTTTTTTACCCAACTTTAGATTTTTTGTTGTTGTTGATTTCACATTGAATTCACATTAGGGTTTAACAGAACAAATTAAATGTAACCATACTTTAACATTCACATATCGTCAATGATGCTATTTAGGCCTATATCAACAGCTATTTCTTTCAATTCAACCCAAAATTCAACTTAAAAATAGCCAATACCATAGGCCTAGGGTTTCAAGCTCTGGTTAATTAAATATTTCCTGATATTTAGGGATATTGAACTGTGTTTGGTTGTCAAAGCAACCAAATATCAACATTTGAAGGATATGTTTCTTCTGCTTGGATACTTCCGTCTGAAACTTTAACTTTATCTGGATTTAATTCCAGTTTGTCTACAAATGAATAATTGATACGTTAGGTTCTCCATCTCAACCAAAAATCTAAGTTAAAGAAAAGGACTAAATCAAATTAAACATTTAATTTAGTTATTTTCTTTAACTTAGATTGTTGGTGGATGGAACAATCCAAGAAGAATATCAATCTCCTTCACATGTTGGTATTTGGTGGCAATGTAAACCAAACACAATTCAACATGACTTTTGTAATACAGTAAGTAGCCTAAAGTTATCTTACAAACTAATGTAACATTCAACCATAAAATGATTAATACATCCATGGTCACTAGTTACTGTAACTGTAAATGTCTTCTTATGTAATCATGTAAAGCGTGCAGGTTCAAGATAACATCCACTGGTAGTCGCAGGTCTGTGGAGATCTTCACTATTGCTGTAATAATCTGTGCAGAATCTCGGAATGGCATTGATCACTTTCACCATGTGCTTTTAATGTCATCTCAAGTGTAATCGACGCCATTTGGCTCTGCTATTATGAAGCACAGTGATAAATAAACAAAATGTCTGACGTTGTATTCCTATTTGAACTTTGCCGTGCTTTTAAATGGTTGAAAGCATAGCGATAGACATTTGGGTGACAACTAAACCAAACATTGATTTTATTTATTTAACTAGGCAAGTCAGTTAAGAACAAATTCTTATTTACAATGACATCCTAGGAACAATGGGTTAACTGCCTTGTTCAGGGTCAGAACAACAGACCTTTTTACCTTGTTAGCTCGGGGATTCAATCTAGCAACTTTTTGGTTACTGGCCCAACGCTCTAACCACTAGGCCACCTGTCACCCCGATTGATTCCGTTGAAATTTTATTGTGCTTTTAGGTGGTTGAAAGCATAGTGATAACACATTGGAACTTTTGTCTGTCTTTGTGAGTGGGTTATAATCTCATTGATCAACGTTTCAACCAAATATTTCCCAATAATCCACAATGAAATGACGTGGTGTGCTCAGTGACGTGGTTATAAAGCACACAACACGGAATCGTTTATTTGAATTAACTGCTCAGTGACTTCATCAGCATTGGTACTATGTAACTGTTCACCTCCCACAGCAGATGGGCGGTGAAAATGCTGAGATAGTGGGTCTGATATAACTACTTCAGGAAGTACCTGTTGAAAGAAAAAAAAAACACTCATGTTATTTCCTGTTGGAGGCCTACACCAGCCCCTCAGACTACATTTATAAAGAACGCATGAGTGTAAGTTGTTTGGATATAAACGTCTGCTAAATGGAATATATTATATATACCTATTATTTCTTTATTTTTCCTGATCTTGAAAACAGGATATACTGTATGTGCAGTATATATTAATACTGCATAAAGACATTCTTATAGATAAGATTAAACTATACGGATTGTATTATACTATAAATTAGCATAACATAGCTCCTCCCCTTTGCCCTGACCTCGTTTGTTGAAAGGCTCACGACAGCACATCTAGAGACAACACAAGAAAAGAGAAGAAGGAGAAGAAATGACCTGTTCTCCACAGTGCTCTCTCATACTGGCTTCATAGCTAAATATTTACATCTGGTTCGTGTCTAAGCAACCCACAGTTCAGAAAAAGATGGAGGAAGTGGGGGGGAGGGCTGCCTGCATCATACCACATAACCACTAACGTTCACATGAGAAAATGCACTTTACTTTTAAAAAAAAATTCAAAAAATTATGTTTGTAGAAGATACATTCTTTCATTTTCATGTAGCAGTTTTGAAAGGCCTCTCCAGTTTCTATTACAACTTTGTATAAAAAGCACAGGGAGAAAATGAATCAGTTTGTGCAAAATGAAAGCAAACTTGATCCTTACTATTATTTTCTGGACAATCATGTATGCTTTGATTTTTGGGGACGTACATATTTCCAAATCAATGAACGCTTGCCAGTAAAATTCAAGTCAAATACTTTTATCAACAGGAGCTGAACTCTTCACAACAAGAGTCCCCTCTCCCTAGATCTTTGTCCTCTCCCTAGATCTTTGTCTTATAGTTAGATGGCCCAGATGCGTCCTTATGGGTCTGGCTGGTGGATAAGTGACTTTCCACTCTCTACAGTTTATTTTAGGGACTCCACCACCGTTACTGTTCACAGTTGAAAGGCCAGAGAGGTTTCAATTCCTCCTCAGAGCCTGCGATGTGAGAACACTATCCACTACAGCCATGGTGAAACAGTTTGTAACTATGACAACCTGGGAGGTGGAAGGGCAGTGGGTGGGAGAAGGGAGGGGGAGGGGGGTCTATGGTGTTTTGGTGTTTGATGAGATGAATGGACAGGACGGTGGGTGTTGAAAAACTTGTAATTATATGAAATTTCCATTGGAACACTGGAAAAGGTGTGACAAATGTGTAATCTGAAGCTTCGTTTTAGTGTCAATAGTTTCACTTTTAGTCACCAGTGACACCAACAACTGTAACAGCAATCTACTGGACTGCATTTAGTTCATCTTCTGAATGTAGGGCTACTAGAATAAAGTTATTTTAACCTCAGACTTTTTTATGCATATATTCACATACTGTTGTAGAGTTGCTGTGGGTCTTAGGGCAGCAAGTTGTGTGTTACAATGTTCATACATTGAAAAAACAACATGCCTTGTTTGAAGAATGATTCTTTATTGAGATGGGTTCCATGCTGTATACAGTACCTTGATTTCTTCCCACGAATCTATCCCTACGATAAACACATGGCGTATGGTATGGTATGGGTTGGTATGGTATGGGTATGGGTTGGTATGGTATGGTATGGGTTGGTATGGTATGGGGTTGGTATGGTATGGTATGGGTTGGTATGGGTTGGTATGGTATGGGTTGGTATGGGTTGTATGGTATGGTATGGTATGGTATGGTATGGGGTTGGTATGGTATGGTATGGGTTGGTATGGGTTGGTATGGTATGGGTGTTGGTATGGTATGGTATGGTATGGGTTGGTATGGTATGGTATGGTATGGTATGGTATGGGTTGGTATGGTATGGTATGGGTTGGTATGGGTATGGTATGGGTTGTATGGTATGGGTTGGTATGGTATGGTATGGGTTGGTATGGTATGGTATGGGTTGGTATGGGTATGGTATGGGTTGGTATGGTATGGGATGGGTTGGTATGGTATGGGTTGGTATGGTATGGGTTGGTATGGTATGGGTTGGTATGGTATGGTATGGTTGGTATGGTATGGGTTGGTATGGTATGGGTTGGTATGGTATGGTATGGGATGGTATGGTATGGTATGGGTTGGTATGGGTTGGTATGGTATGGTATGGGATGGTATGGGTTGGTATGGTATGGGTTGGTATGGTATGGTATGGGTTGGTATGGGTTGGTATGAGTTGGTATGGTATGGGTTGGTATGGTATGGTATGGGTTGGTATGGTATGGTATGGTATGGGTTGGTATGGGTTGGTATGGTATGGTATGGGTTGGTATGGGTTGGTATGGTATGGTATGGGTTGGTATGGTATGGGTTGGTATGGTATGGTATGGTATGGGTTGGTATGGTATAGTATGGGTTGGTATGGTATGGTATGGGTTGGTATGGTATGGGTTGGTATGGTATGGTATGGTATGGGTTGGTATGGTATGGTATGGGTTGGTATGGTATGGTATGGGTTGGTATGGTATGGTTGGTATGGTATGGTATGGGTTGGTATGGTATGGTATGGTTGGTATGGTATGGTATGAGTTGGTATGGTATGGGTTGGTATGGTATGGTATGGGTTGGTATGGTATGGTATGGTATGGGTTGGTATGGTATGGTATGGGTTGGTATGGTATGGGTTGGTATGGTATGGGATGGTATGGTATGGGTTGGTATGGTATGGGTTGGTATGGTATGGGTTGGTATGGTATGGTATGGTATGGGTATGGGTTGGTATGGTATGGTATGGGTTGGTATGGTATGGTATGAGTTGGTATGGTATGGTATGGGTTGGTATGGTATGGTATGGGTTGGTATGGGTTGGTATGGTATGGGTTGGTATGGTATGGTATGGTATGGGTTGGTATGGTATGGGTTGGTATGGTATGGGTTGGTATGGTATGGTATGGGTTGGTATGGTATGGGTTGGTATGGTATGGTTTGGTATGGTATGGTATGGGTTGGTATGGTATGGGTTGGTATGGGATGGTATGGTATGGGTTGGTATGGTATGGTATGGGATGGTATGGGTTGGTATGGTATGGGTTGGTATGGTATGGTATGGGTTGGTATGGGTTGGTATGAGTTGGTATGGTATGGGTTGGTATGGTATGGGTTGTATGTGTATGGTATGGGTTGTATGTGTATGGTATGGTATGGTAGGGGTTGTGTGTGTATGTGTATGGTATGGTATGGTATGGGTTGTATGTGGATGGTATGGTATGGTATGGTATGGGTTGTATGTGAATGGTATGGTATGGGTTGTATGTGTATGGTATGGTATGGGTTGTATGGTATGGTATGGGTTGTATGTGTATGATATGGTATGGTATGGTATGGGTTGTATGTGTATGGTATGGTATGGGTTGTATGTGTATGGTATGGGTTGTATGTGTATGGTATGGGTTGTATGGTATGGGTTGTATGTGTATGTTATGGGTTGTATGTGTATGGTATGTATGTGTTGTATGGTATGGTATGGTATGTGTTGTATTTGGGTTATATGTGTATGGTATGGGTTGTATGTGTATGGTATTGTATGGTATGGGTTGTATATGTATGGATTGGTATGGGTTGTATGTGTATGGTATGGGTTGTGTATGTATGGTATTGTATTATATGGGTTGAATATGTATGGTATGGTATGGGTTATATACAGCTGAAGTTGGAAGTTTACATACAATTAGGTTGGAGTCATTAATAAAATTTGTTTTTCAACCACTCTTCAACCAAACAATAGTTGGTTAGGACATCTGCTTTGTGCATGACACAGGTCATTTTTCCAACAATTGTGTACAGGCAGATTATTTCACTTATAATTCACTGTATCACAATTCCAGTGGGTCGGAAGTTTACATACACCAAGTTGACTGTGCCTTTAAACAGCTTGGAAAATTCCAGAAAATGATGTCATGGCTTTAGAAGCTTCTGATAGGCTAATTGACATCATTTGAGGTGTACCTGTGGATGTATGTCACGTCCTGACCCTAGTAAGATGTCATTTTCTATAGTAGAGTAGGTCAGGGCGTGACAGGGGGTGTTTTGGGGTGGTTTTCTGTGTTATCTATTTCTATGTGGTTATTCTAGGTTTCTATTTCTATGTTGGGGTTTTTGGGATGATCTCCAATTAGAGGCAGACAGTCCTCGTTGTCCTCTAATTGGAGATCATATTTAAGTAGGGTTTTTTTCCCACTGGTGCTTGTGGGTTGTTATCTTTTGACTAGTGTTTATTTTCTCTCTGCGTCACAGTTTGTTGTTTTTGTTATTCTAGTTATTTGTGTATTGCAACATTTCACGGAATAAATAAATATGTGGAACTACAACCATGCTGCACTTTGGTCCGATCCTTTAGACAACCGCGACAGAACAACCCACCACAAAAGGACCAAGCAGCGTGGTAGGAATCAGCAGGAAAAATGGACTTGGGAGGAGATTTTGGACGGGAAAGGACCCTGGAGGCAGGCAAGAGTGAGAGAGTAAGAGTGAGAGTGAGAGGCAGAGTGAGAGGCAAGAGTGAGAGGCAGCCCCCCAAAACATTTTTTGGGGGGCACACGGGGTGTTTGGCAGTGTCAGGGTGGAGACCTGAGCCAACTTCCCGTGCTTACCGTGGAGAGCCGAGGAGTGAACCGGAGCCAGTCAGGGAGTCGAGCGTGGAGCTCGATGTAAGATTCCGGAGAGAGGTGCTGGCGTTGAGAGCGCTGCGGAGCGGGCGTGCTGAGGAGCGAGTGACTGAACGAGCACTGTGTTATGCGGTGATGCGCACTGTATCGCCCATACGCACTCACAGCCTGGTGCGCTCGGTGCAAGCTCCTCACCGTTGTCGGGCTAAGATTGGCATTCAGCCAGGAAGGAGTAGGCCTGCTCAGCATTCCGGGTCTCCAGTTCGCCTCCATAGCCCAGTATGTCCTGTGCCTCCTCCCCGCACTCGCCCTGAGGTGCGTGTTACCAGTCTGGCGCCACCTATGCCAGTCCCACGCATCAGGCCTCCAGTGCGCCTGCCCAGTCCAGAGCTTCCGGCAACAGTTCCCAGTCCAGAGCTTCCGGCGACAGTTCCCAGTCCAGAGCTTCCGGTGACAGTTCCCAGTCCAGAGCTTCCGGCGTCGTTTTACAGTCCAGAACCTACTGAGACGGCCTACAGTCGTACAACTTGCGTACAATAGTACGCAAGTATAAACACCATGGGACCACGCAGCTGTCATAGGAGGAAGGAGACACGTTCTGTCTCCTAGAGATGAACGTACTTTGGTGCGAAAAGCGCAAATCAATCCCAGAACAACAGCAAAGGACCTTGTGAAGATGCTGGAGGAAACCGGTACAAAAGTATCTATATCCTCAGTAAAACGAGTCCTATATCGACATAAGCTGAAAGGCCGCTCAGCAAGGAAGAAGCCACTGCTCCAAAACCGCCATAAAAAAGCCAGACTACGGTTTGCAATTGCACATGGGGACAAAGATCATACTTTATGGAGAAATGTCCTCTGGTCTGATGAAACAAAAATAGAACTGTTTGGCCATAATGACCATTGTTATGTTTGGAGGAGAAAGGGGGAGGCTTGCAAACCGAAGAACACCATCCCAACCGTGAAGCACGTGGTTGGCAGCATCATGTTGTGGGGGTGATTTGCTGCAGGAGGGACTGGTGCACTTCACAAAATAGATGGACTCATGAGGCAGGAAAATTATGTGGCTATATTGAAGCAACATCTCAAGACATCAGTCAGGAAGTTAAAGCTTGGTCGCAAATGGGTCTTCCAAATGGACAATGACCCCAAGCATACTTCCAAAGTTGTGGCAAAATGGCTTAAGGACAACAAAGTCAAGGTATTGGAGTGGCCATCACAAAGCCCTGACCTCAATCCTATAGAAAATGTGTGGGCAGAACTGAAAAAGCGTGTGTGAGCAAGGAGGCCTACCAACCTGACTCAGTTATACCAGCTCTGTCAGGAGGAATGGGCCAACATTCACCCAACTTATTGTGGTAAGCTTGTGGAAGGCTACCCAAAACGTTTGACCCAAGTTAAACAATTTAAAGGCAAAGCCACCAAATACTAATTGAGTGAATGTAAACTTCTGACCCACTGGGAATGTGATGAAAGAAATAAAAGCTGAAATAAATCATTCTCTCTATTATTATTCTGACATTTCACATTCTTAAAATAAAGTGGTGATCTTAACTGACAGAGGTTTATTTCAAGGATTAAATGTCAGGAATTGTTCAAAACGGAGTTTAAATGTATTTGGCTAATGTGTATGTAAACTTCCCACTTCAACTGTGTGTATGGTATGGTATGGTATGGGTTATATATGTATGGTATGGTATGGTATGGTATGGGTTATATATGTATGGTATGGTATGGTATGGTATGGGTTATATATGTATGGTATGGTATGGTATTCTATGTATGGGTTATATATGTATGGTATGGTATGGTATGGTTATATATGTATGGTATGGTATGGGTTATATATGTATGTATATATATGTATGCCCCTGGGGCGGCAGCGTAGCCTAGTGGTTAGAGCGTTGGACTAGTAACCGAAAGCTTGCAAGATTGAATCCCTGAGCTGAAAAGGTACAAATCTGTCGTTCTGCCCCTGAACAAGGCACTGTTCCTAGGCTGTCATTGAAAATGAGAATTTGTTCTTAACTGACTTGCCTAGTTAAATAACGGTAAAATAAATTATAAAAAAATGGTATGGGCTATATATGTATGGTATGTATGGGTTATATAATGTATGTATGGGTTTTATATATATGTATGGGTTATATGTATGGTATGGGTTATATATATATGGTATGGTATGGTATGGGCTATATATGTATGGGTTATATATATATATATATATATATATATGGGTTATATGTATGGTATGGGCTATATATTTATGGTATAGTATGGGTTATATATGTATGGTATGGTATGAGTTATATATGTATGGTATGGGCTATATATTTATGGTATAGTATGGGTTATATATGTATGGTATGGTATGAGTTATATATGTATGGTATGGGCTATATATGTATGGTATGGTTGCTAGTTGTTATGCATCTGCACTCAGAAAAAAACAGTTCCAAAAGGATTCTTTGGCTGTCCCTATAGGAGCACCCTTTTTGGTTCCAGGTAGAACCATTTTTGGTTCCAGGTAGAACCATTTTTGGTTCCAGGTAGAACCATTTTTAGTTCCAAGTTTAACCCTCTGTGGTAAGGGTTCTTTATGGAACCCAAACGGGTTCTTCCTCGAATCAAAACGGGTTCTTCAAAGGGTTCTCCTATGGGAACAGCTGAAGAACCATTTTAGGTTCTAGATAGCACCTTTTTTTCTAAGCGTGTGTGTGTGAGTGCCAGAGGGGAAGTGATCAGTGCCTGTCTGTAGGATGAGCACAAAGCATGGGGCTTACAGAGACCCACACTGTCCCTAGAGATATTCCTTATCTGGGCCGGCAGCCATTTCCCCTCCCTACCTCCCATTGCCCTCCCTGGCTTTGCCCTCCCTACCTCCCCCTGCCCTCCCTGGCCTGGCCCTCCCTACCTCCCCCTGCCCTCCCTGGCTTTGCCCTCCTACCTCCCCCCTGCCCTCCCTGGCCTGGCCCTCCCTACCTCCCCCTGCCCTCCCTGGCCTGGCCCTCCCTACCTCCCCCTGCCCTCCCTGGCCTGGCCCTCCCTACCTCCCCCTGCCCTCCCTGGCTTTGCCCTCCCTACCTCCCCCCTGCCCTCCCTGGCCTGGACCTCCCTACCTCCCCCTGCCCTCCCTGGCCTGGCCATCCCTGCCTCCCCTGCCCTCCCTGACCTGGCCCTCCCTACCTACCTCCCCCTGCCCTCCCTGGCCTGGCCATCCCTGCCTCCCCTGCCCTCCCTGACCTGGCCCTCCCTACCTCCCCCTGCCCTCCCTGGCCTGGCCATCCTGCCTCCCCTGCCCTCCCTGGCCTGGCCCTCCCTACCTCCCCCTGCCCTCCCTGGCCTGGCCCTCCCTACCTCCCCCTGCCCTCCCTGGCCTGGCCATCCCTACCTCCCCCTGCCCTCCCTGGCCTGGCCCTCCCTACCTCCCCCTGCCCTGCCCTCCCTGGCCTGGCCCTCCCTGCCTCCCCCTGCCCTCCCTGGCCTGGCCCTCCCTACCTCCCCCTGCCCTCCCTGGCCTGGCCCTCCCTACCTCCCCCTGCCCTCCCTGGCCTGGCCCTCCCTACCTCCCCCCCTGCCCTCCCTGCTTTGCCCTCCCTACCTCCCCCTGCCCTCCCTGGCCTGGCCCTCCCTACCTCCCCCTGCCCTCCCTGGCCTGGCCCTCCCTACCTCCCCCTGCCCTGCCCTCCCTGGCCTGGCCCTCCCTACCTCCCCCTGCCCTGCCCTCCCTGGCCTGGCCATCCCTACCTCCCCCTGCCCTCCCTGGCCTGGCCCTCCCTACCTCCCCCTGCCCTCCCTGGCCTGGCCATCCCTGCCTCCCCCTGCCCTCCCTGGCCTGGCCATCCTGCCTCCCCCTGCCCTCCCTGGCCTGGCCCTCCCTATCCCCCCCCCCCCCTGCCCTGCCCTCCTGGCCTGGCCCTCCCTACCCCCCCCCCCCCCCCCCCCCCCTGCCCTCCCTGGCCTGGCCCTCCCTACCCCCCCCCCCCCTGCCCTGCCCTCCCTGGCCTGGCCCTCCCTACCTCCCCCTGCCCTCCCTGGCCTGCCATCCCTGCCTCCCCCTGCCCTCCCTGGCCTGCCCTCCCTACCCCCCCCCTGCCCTGCCCTCCGCTGGCCTGGCCATCCTACCTCCCCCTGCCCTCCCTGGCCTGGCCCTCCCTCCCCCCCCCCCCCTGCCCTGCCCTCCCTGGCCTGGCCCTCCCTACCCCCCCCCCCCTGCCCTGCCCTCCCTGGCCTGGCCCTCCCTAACCCCCCCCCCCCTGCCCTGCCCTCCCTGGCCTGGCCCTCCCTACCACCCCCCCCCCTGCCCTGCCCTCCCTGGGCCTGGCCCTCCCTACCCCCCCCCCCCTGCCCCTGCCCTCCCTGGCCTGGCCCTCCCTACCACCCCCCCCTGCCCTGCCCTCCCTGGCCTGGCCCTCCCTATCCCCCCCCACCCCTGCCCTCCCTGGCCTGGCCCTCCCTAACCCCCCCCCCTGCCCTGCCCTCCCTGGCCTGTCCCTATCCCCCCCCCCTGGCCCTGCCCTGCCTCCCTAGGCCTGGCCCTCCCTACCCCCCCCCCGCTGCCCTGCCCTCCCTGGCCTGGTCCCTCTCCTATCCCCCCCCCCCCTGCCTGCCCTCCTGGCCTGGCCCTCCCTACCCCCCCCCCCCCCTGCCCTGCCCTCCTGGCCTGGCCCTCCCTAACCCCCCCCCCCTCCCCCCCCTCCCTGGCCTGGCCATCCCTACCTCCCCCTGCCCTCCCTGGCCTGGCCCCCCCCCCTCCCCCTGCCCTCCCTGGCCCTCCCTACCTACCCCCCCCCCTGCCCTGCCCTCCCTGGCCTGGCCATCCCTACCCCCCCCCCCCTGCCCTGCCCTCCCTGGCCTGGCCCTCCCTATCCCCCCCCTGCCCTCCCTGGCCTGGCCCTCCCTACCCCCCCTGACCCCCCTGGCCTGGCCCTACCCCCCCCCCCCTGCCCTGCCCTCCCTGGCCTGGCCCTCCCTATCCCCCCTGCCCTCCCTGGCCTGGCCCTCCCTGGCCTGCCCTCCCTGGCCCTGGCCCTCCTACCACCCCCCCCCCTGCCCTGCCCTCCCTGGCCTGGCCCTCCCTACCTCCCCCTGCCCTCCCTGGCCTGGCCCTCCCTGGCCTGGCCCTCCTTACCCCCCCCCCCCTGCCCTGCCCTCCCTGGCCTGGCCCTCCCTATCCCCCCCACCCCTCCCTGGCCTGGCCTCCTATCCCCCCCCTGCCCTGCCCTCCCTGGCCTGGGCCCTCCCTATCCCCCCCCCCCTCCCTGGCCTGGGCCCCTCCTATCCCCCCCCCTGCCCTGCCCTCCCTGGCCTGGCCCCCCCCCCCCCCCCTGCCCCCTGCCATCCCTGGCCCTGCCCCCCCCCCCCCCCCCCCCCAGTACCCCCTGGCCTGGCCCTCCCTACCCCCACCCCCCCCCGCTGCCCTGCCCTCCCTGGCCTGGCCCTCCTACCAGTCCCCCTCGCCCTCCCTGGCCTGGCCCTCTCCTTACCTCCCCCTGCCCTCCTGGGCCTGGCCCTCCTACCTCCCCCTGCCCTCCCCTGGCCTGGCCCTCCCTGACCTCCCCTGGCCTCCCTGGCCCTGGCCCTCCCTACATCCCCCTGGCCCTCCCTGGCCTGGCCCTCCCTACCTCCCCCTGCCTGCCCTCCCTGGCCTGGCCATCCCTAACCATCCCCCTGCCCTCCTGGCCTGGCCCTCCTCCTACCTCCCCCTGCCCCCTGCCTGGCAATCCCTGCCTCTCCCTGCCCTCCCTGGCCTGGCCCCTCCATACCCCCCCCCCCCTGCCCTGCCTCCCTGGCCTGGCCATCCCTCGCCTCCCCCTGCCCTCCCTGGCCATGGCCCTCCCTATCCCCCTCCCCCCCCTGCCCTGCCCTCCCTGGCCTGGCCCTCCCTACCACCCCCCCCCCCCCCCCTGCCCCTGCCTCCCTGGCCTGGCCCTGCATACCCCCCCCCTCCCCCTGCCCTGGCCCTGCCTCCCTGGCCTGGCCCTCCCTACCTCCCCCTGCCCTCCCTGGCCTGGCCATCCCTGCCTCCCCCTGCCCTCCCTGGCCTGGCCTCCCTACCGCCCCCCCCCCCTGCCCTGCCCTCCCGGCCTGGCCATCCTACCTCCCCCTGCCCTCCCTGGCCTGGCCCTCCCTACCCCCCCCCCCTGCCCTGCCCTCCCTGGCCTGGCCCTCCCTACCCCCCCCCCCCTGGCCCTGCCCTCCTGTCCTGGCCCTCCTACCCCCCCCCCCTGCCCTGCTGCCCTACCTGGCCTGGCCCTCCCTACCCCCCCCCCTTCCTGCCCTCCCTGGCCTGGCCCTCCCTACCCCCCCCCCCCCCTGCCCTGCCCTCCCTGGCCTGGCCCTCCCTACCCCCCCCCCCCTGCCCTGCCCTCCCTGGCCTGGCCCTCCCTACCCCCCCCCCCCCCTGCCCTGCCCTCCCTGGCCTGGCCCTCCCTATCCCCCCCCCTGCCCCCCCCCCCCTGCCCTGCCCTCCCTGGCCCTCCCCATCCCCCCCCCCCCCCCCTGCCCTCCCTGGCCTGGCCCTCCCTACCCCCCCCCCCCCCCTGCCCTGCCCTCCCTGGCCTGGCCCTATCCCCCCCCCCTGCCCTGCCCTCCCTGGCCTGGCCCTCCCTATCCCCCCTGCCCTCCCTGGCCTGGCCCTCCCTATCCCACCCTGCCTCTCCCTGGCCTGGCCCTATCCCCCCCCCTGCCCTGGCCCTCCCTGGCCTGGCCCTCCCTATCCCCCCCCCCCCCTCCCTGGCCTGGCCATCCCTACCTCCCCCTGCCCTCCCTGGGCCTGGCCCCCCTGCCCTCCCTGGCCCTCTCCCTACCCCCCCCCCCCTGCCCTGCCCTCCCTGGCCTGGCCATCCCTACCCCCCTCCCTGCCCTGCCCTCCCTGGCCTGGCCCTCCCTATCCCCCCTGCCCTCCCTGGCCTGGCCCTCCCTATCCCCCCTGCCCTCCCTGGCCTGGCCCTATCCCCCCCCCCTGCCCTGCCCTCCCTGGCCTGGCCCTCCCTATCCCCCCTGCCCTCCCTGGCCTGGCCCTCCCTGGCCTGGCCCTCCCTACCCCCCCCCCTGCCCTGCCCTCCCTGGCCTGGCCCTCCCTACCTCCCCCTGCCCTCCCTGGCCTGGCCCTCCCTAACCCCCCCCCCCGCCCCTGCCCTCCCTGCCTGGCCCTCCCTATCCCCCCCCCCTCCCTGGCCTGGCCCTCCCTATCCCCCCCCCTGCCCTGCCCTCCCTGGCCTGGCCCTCCCTATCCCCCCCCCCCTCCCTGGCCTGGCCCTCCCTACCCCTGCCCCTGCCCTCCCTGGCCTGGCCCTCCCTATCCCCCCTGCCCTCCCTGGCCTGGCCCTCCCTATCCCCCCCCCTTCCTGGCCTGGCCCTCCACCCCCACCCCCCCCCCCCCCTCCCTGGCCTGGCCCTCCCTACCCCCCCCCCCCCCCACCCTCCCTGGCCTGGCCCTCCTACCCCCCCCCCCTCCCTGGCCCTCCCTATCCCCTCCCCCCCCCCCCCCCTCCGTGGCCTGGCCCCCCCCCCCCCCCCCTCCCTGGCCTGGCCCTCCCTACCCCCCCCCTCCCTGGCCCTCCCTATCCCCTCCCCCCCCCCCCCTCCCTGGCCTGGCCCCCCCCCCCCCTCCCTGGCCTGGCCCTCCCTACCCCCCCCCCTCCCTGGCCCTCCCTATCCCCTCCCCTGCCCTCCCTACCATCCCCCCCCCTCCCTGGCCCCCCCCCCCTCCCCCCCCCTCCCTGGCCTGTCCTTCCCCCCCTCCCCCCCCGGCCGTGTCCTTTCCCCCCCCTCCCTATCCCCCCCTCCCCCCCCCCCCCTCCCCCCTCCCTGCCCCCCCCCCCCCCTCCCCCCCCCCCCTCCCTGGCCTGTCCTTCCCCCCCCCTCCCTCTCCCCCCCCCTCCCCCCCCCCTCCCCCCTCCCCTCCCCCCCCCCCCTCCCAAAACTGTTCTAGTGAAATATTCTATTCTCCATGTATTTAGTAAAACCCCCCATTCTCTCAGTTCTGTAGCTGTTCTGAGTACTATTTTTTTTAAAAACAGGAAGTCTGATCAGCCTTTATGAAATGGAGTCATGTGTAACAGTGTGTGTGTGAATATGTGTACTGCTGTTGGAATATTCCGAATCGCCCTTGCTGCCTTTTTCATCGTCCCTCACCCCTTGCAGCCAGGTTTACAGTAAGCCTAAGAAGCAGTGAGGATTCAGTAAAAGCTTTGGCCCAGAAATACATCACACCGGAACCTCTGCTGAGATATACACTAGCTAGTTTCCTCTGTTTTTCACAAGGGCGTTCAGACCATCAGATGGCTTTGATAGATAACCCAGAAGTTACAACATCACCTAGGCATATAAGATGGGAGCAACATGAGGCCAACAGATACTCATCAACCATAGATTGAATTGATGCGTTCCCCTTCAAGATACTGATAGAAGCGTAGACATGTCCATATAAGGGCAAAACCAATCATAGGAGCCCCAGCCACCAATGAGACCTGGTCTTTAAGGCGTGTGTGTGTGTGTGTGTCCCTGTGCGAAGCAGACAAAAGAGGACGTGCTTTCGTTTGCCTTGAGAGAGGCGGAGTCTGATGATCTTGTCTGCAGGGGTTGGAGCAGGACCACACAGGGGGGGGGGCTGTGAACACCATGAACTTTCCCGACATCCCTGGCTCGGGGTTGACAAGAGTTTCTGTACCAAGGCGCTCATAGCTGATTTAACAGTTTTTTTTGTTTTCACTTACTGTGCAGTTCTTCATCGTGTTTCTCATTGGCTTGGTGAAACTGCCCTAAACTATACATCTAGGATTTAATCAGTAGATCCATGAGTAGAGACATCAAAAATATATCAACAAACACGTCTTCATGTTGTGACATAGAGCTGAGAACTTATTGGCTCCATGGTGATAAAATGAAGCGTTAAAGTGGTTCCTCCTTTAAAAGTTGCGATTTTACACCGCGGTACTTAGCTAGGTACCCAGCAGTATACTCACCTAGAAGCTATCAGAGGCTTCAGGCACCCACCCCCTCCAACTCACCACAGAGGAAACTGAAGTGACACCCCAAGGCGGGCTGACAAACTCACAGTTGATTATACACATTCCTCTCATTTGACTAACAACCGTCTCTGACTACTGGTGCTTGTGGTTCAGATGGCTTTGTAACTGGGTGTTCCATAACTGCTGATTTATCAAGTCATCTGAATAGGCTTCCGGGGGTTTGTTTCTCTCTCTCTCTCTCTCTCTCTCTCTCTCTCCAGAAAAGACCATGCAGAAGCATGTCAAACAGGATTGATTCAAATAAAAAGGTTATTTTGTCAGGCAGGCCAAGCCGGTAGGTATGCACCAGTGGTAAGCTGATTGCATGATAACTGGGCTGATACAACCCAAATCAGGCCATGTGGCAACCGAACCAACATGTGAAACCCCCGTGAAGAACTTAAAGATACTCCAGGAATATCACTATTGTTTGATAATGAAACACAAAAGATCTCATATAAATATAGTATTGTCATTTATGTCAAATTGTCATTTATGACGCACAATGTAAAACCCGAGGTAAAAACATTCAGTAGTGCAATATGAATTGAAACATGTCATGACAGAATATCTTGTGTTAAAATAGAGGCCTCGTCTGCAAAAACATCATATACTCTCCACTTAGCAATGAAGTATGTGTGATATTTTAGCATTTTGGCATGGCCACAAGTTTGAGACAGCTCTCATAGATTCAGCTAGCGAAGAGAATCTGTGGTATGGGCATGTAGATTGGGTTGGAAGGTGACAAAATGTGCAAGGACATTCTTCATTCAAAACTAACAAGGCCACACTAGAAGCACTCTTGTTCTAACTCCTGTGGTTTCACAAAGCTGCTGAGACCAACCATAAGCCATCCAGGAGATAAGAGATGTAGCAACTCACTGGGCACACCAAATCATTTCAAAGTCCTTAGTATGGGCGTCTGGAGGGGATGGCTGCTGACCAACTGTGCTATTTTCTTGTTTTTTTTTCGCGTTGTTTGTAACTTATTTTTGTACATAATATTGCTGCTACCATCTCTTATGACCGAAAAGAGCTTCTGGATATCAGAACAGAGATTACTCACCTCGAACTGGATGAAGAATTTTTCGTTAATGAGTCTGACGCGAAGGATATACTGCTTTGTGAAGACAAGGCCCAAATCCCCGTCATCAGCGTGAAGAAAAGACAGAGAAAAAGGGGGAGGAGGGCGGGGTGCCTTGTAAGAATTTGCCGACATGTAGGTAAACCACCACTTCCCTCTGTATTATTGGCCAACGTGCAATCATTGGAAAACAAACTGGACGATCTACGATTAAGACTAATCCTACCAACGGGACATTAAAAACTGTAATATCTTATGTTTCACAGAGACTTCGCAGAACAACATGGATAATATAGAGCTGGCTAGCAGAGCAGCTATTCATAGCTGTCTATTTACCACCACAAACTTGCACTAAGACCGCACTCAAAGAGCTGTATAAGGCCCTAAGAAAACAAGAAAATGCTCATCCAGAAGCGGCACTCCTAGTGGCCGGGGACTTTAATGCAGGCAAACTTAAATCAGTTTTACCTCATTTCTACCAGCATGTCACATGTGCAACCAGAGGGAAAAACTCTAGACCACCTTTAACTCCACAGACAGAGACGCGTACAAAGCTCTCCCTCACCCTCCATTTTGTCAAATGGGAAATTTGTCCATAATTCTATCCTCCTGATTCCTGCGTACAAGCAAAAACTAAAGCAGGAAGTACCAGTGACTCGCTCAATACGGAAGTGGTTAGATGACGCGGATGCTATGCTACAGGACTGTTTTGCTAGTACAGACTAGAATATGTTCCGGGATTCATCTAATGGCATTGAGGAGTATAACACCTCAGTCACCGGCTTCATCAATAAGTGCATCGACGACGTAGTCCCCACAGTGACCGTACGTACATTTTCCAACCAGAAGCCATGGATTACAGGCAGCATCTGCACCGAGCTAAAGGCTAGAGCTGCCTCTTTCAAGGAGTGGGACATTGATCCGGATGCTTATAAGAAATCCCGCTATGCCCTCAGATGAACCATCAAACAGCCAAAGCATCAATACAGGACTAAGATTGAATCCTACTACACCGGCTCTGATGCTCGTCGGATGTGGCAGGGCTTGAAAACTATTATGGACTACAAAGGGAAACCCAGCCTTGAGCTGCCCAGTGACACGAGCCTACCAGACAAGCTAAATGCCTTTTATGCTCACTTCAAGGCAAGCAACACTGAAGCATACATGAGAGCACCAGCTGTTCCGGACGACTATGTGATCACGCTCTCCATAGCCAATGTGAGCAAGACCTTTAAACAGGTCAACATTCACAAAGCTGCGGGGCCAGACAGATTACCAGGACCTGTACTCAAAGCATGCGTAGACCAACTGGCAAGTGTCTTTACTGGCATTTTCAACCTCTCCCTGGCCGAGTCTGTAATACCTACATGTTTCAAACAGACCACCATAGTCCCTGTGCCCAAGGAAGCGAAGGTAACCTGCCTAAATGATTACCACCCCGTCACGTTGGTGGCCATGAAGTGCTTTGAAAGGCTGGTCATGGTTCACATCAATACCATTATCCCAGAAACCCTAGACCCCTCTAATTCACATACCGCCCCAACAGATCCACAGATGACGCAATCTCAATTGCACTCCGCACTGCCCTTTCCCACCTGGACAAAAGGAACACCTATGTGAGAATGCTGCTCAATGACTACAGCTCAGCAATCAACACCATAGTACCCACAAAGCTCATCACTAAGCTAAGGACCCTGGGACTAAACACGTCCCTCTGCAACTGGATCCTGGACTTCCTGGCGGGCCACCCCCAGGTGGTAAGGGTAGATAATAACACCTCTGCCACGCTGATCCTCAACACTGGGGTCCCTCAGAAGTGCGTGCTTAGTCCCCTCCTGTACCCCCTGTTCACCCACGACTGCGTGGCCAAGCACAACTCCAACACCATCATCATTAGGTTTGCTGAGGACACAACAGTGGTAGGCCTGATCACCGACAACGATGAGACAGCCTATAGGGAGGAGGTCAGAGACCTGGTAGTGTGGTGCCAGGACAACAACCTCTCTCTCAATGTAAGACAAAGGAGCTGGTCATGGACTATAGGAAAAGGAGGGCCGAACTCGCCCCCATTCACATCGACGGGGCTGTAGTGGAGCGGGTCGAGAGTTTCAAGTTCCTTGATGTCCACATCACCAACAAACTATCATGGTCCAAACACACCTAGACAGTTGTGAAAAGGACACGACAACACCTTTTCCCCCTCAGGAGACTGAAAAGATTCGGCATTGCTCCTCAGATCCTCAAAAGGTTCTACAGCTGCACCATCGAGAGCATCGTGACCAGTTGCATCACCACCTGGTATGGCAACTGCTTGGCATCTGACCGTAAGGCACTACAGAGTGTAATGCGTACGGCCCAGTACATCACTGGGGCCAAGCTTCCTGCCATCCAGGGCCTCTATACCAGGCGGTGTTAGAGGACAACCCCAAAAATTGTCAGAGACTCCAGTCATCCAAGTCATAGACTGTTTCTCTGCTACCGCATGGCAAGCAGTACCGGAGCACCAGGTCTAGGACCAAAAGGCTCCTTAACAACTTCTACCCCCAAGCCATAAGACTGCTGAACAACTAATCAAATGGCTACCGGACTATTTACATTGACACCCCCCCCCATCCCCCTTTGTTTGTACACTGCTGCTACTCGCTGTTTATTATCTATCCATAGTCACTTTACAAATTACCTTGACTATCCTGTACCCCCACACATTGACTCAGTACCGGTACCCCCTGTATATAGCCCCGCTATTGTTATGTTATTGTGTTACTTTTTGATATATATTTTTTATTTTATTTAGTAAATATTTTATCAATTCTATTTCTTGAACTGCATTGTTGGTTAGTGGCTTGTCAGTAAGCATTTCACTGTAAGGTCTACACCTGTTCTATTCGGCGCATGTGACAAATAAAATTTGATTTGAAGTGGAAATTTGGGTTGAGACGTTGATCAATGAGATTTCAACTTTATTCACCTACTCAAAAAGGACAGCCAGAAGTTTGTTGAATTTCCAGTATGTTATCGCTATGCTTTCAACCATCTAAAAACGCAACCAAATTCCAATGGGAAAACAATGTCAGCTTTTTTTCGTTTAGTTTGTTTAACTAAATGTGTTATCAACCATTTCCCTTATGTTGAAATTACCACCATGACCCTTCATCTACATTCCTAAGTCTCAAACTAGTAAAAAACGTAATATGTATATATATTTTTAAATACACCCTGTACCGGAATAGTGATATCCATGATGTTCTCAGTCAATTTGACCTGCAATTTCACACCCGCAATTTGACCTATATAACTTTTGAATGGTATGTCCTAGAAACAAGTTACTTTCATGTACAGTACCAGTCAAACGTTTGGACACACCTCATTCAACTCTTTTTCTTTCTTTCTTTCTTTTAAACTATTTTCTACATTGTAGAATAATAGTGAAGACATCAAGACTATGAAATAACACGTATGGAATCATGTAGTAACCAAAAAATGTGTAAAACAAATCAAAAGATATTTTAGATTTTAGATTCTTCAATGTAGCCACCCTTTGCCTTGATGACAGCTTTGCACACTCTTTTCCAACAGTCTTGAAGGAGTTTCCACATATGCTGAGCACTTGTTGGCTGTTTTTCCTTCACTCTGTGATCCAACTCGTCCCAAACCATCTCAATTGGGTTGAGGTCAGTAATTGTGGAGGCCAGGTCATCTGATGCAGCACTCCATCACTCTCCTTCTTGGTCAAATAGCCCTTACACAGCCTGGAGGTGTGTTGGGTCATTGTCCTGTTGAAAAACAAATGATAGTCCCACTAAGCGCAAACCAGATGGGATGGCATATCGCTGCAGAATGCTGTGGTAGCCATGCTGGTTAAGTGTGCCTTGAATTCTAAATAAATCACTGACAGTATCACCAGCAAAGCAACCCCACACCATCACACCTCCTCCTCCATGCTTCACGGTGGGAACCACACATCCGTTCCCACCGTGAACGCTCCCTAAAAACACATCCTTGGAAAAGCTTTTCAAAATGTACAGATAAATTGACCCACATGGAAAACTAAAGGCATAGAAACCGTAAATTACTTGGTAATAGGAAATACAATTATTCCCATTACAGAATTAAAAAAGCAATTTTGGACTGACCAATGCATACATTTTCAATTACATGCAACTTAAAAGTTTTATATTACAAAATGTCAACCTTAAATCTTTTGGACATTAAAGCAATGTTGAGGCAATCCTATTTAACTCAGACAAGAATACACATATGATAGGCTTTCTGTAATGTTTTGTATATATTACCTAGTATCTAACTGACAATCTCTTAGAATAAAAAAATACAAATATTGTAATCAAAACTTAAAAATAACTGATATAGGCACAAGATGGAAGGAGTGTTGGAACTTAACTAACAAAATTACAGTTAGCGAAAATGTATTGTCTTTTGTTGATGTCGGGTTATTGTTTATAAAAATAATAATTGTAAAAAAAAATGTTCTACTGTAAGTGGCTTTGGATAAAAACGTCTGCTAAATGGCATATATTATCAACATTTGAAGGAGATGTATATTTTGTGCCACAGACATAATAATTGATATGTTGGATTCACGTCTCCATCTCAATCACAAATTTAAGTTAAAAAGTTAAAGAATAAATAGGACTAAGTCAAAGTCCAACTTTATTTAAAGTGCATTTAAAATTTGAATCATATTTATTCTTTAACTTCGATTTTTGGTTGAGATGGGGACATGAATCCAACATATAAATGATTAACTTGAAGATTACATTTTGAGATACTCCAAAGCTTGAAACACTAGGCCTATATGTATTGTCTATTTTTAGTTGAACCCAGGGTTGAATTTAAACAATAGCTGTTTATGGTTTCGCAAATGCTATATATGCCTAAACAGTAGGCCTATCATTGATGATATAAGACTTATAAAGTATGGCTACATTCCATTTGCTCTGTTAAACCTACTCTTTTGGATTGACTTTGATAGCAATGGTGCATCTATTATTATCAATAATCATTGTCATGACAGCACATTGGTAGTAGACAGTGACCGATATGAAAGCTAAGCAGATTTGTGTTTGTTAAAACCCTGGGCAGGAGACCAAAACCGATGCTGTCGATTAACTTCCATAAAGGAGGTGCTGCCCGGCCTATCATTTTGTTTCTGATAGTGGATATAATGTTGAAGATCTGACATTGTTTCAAAGGTACAAATTCATTCTATTTTATACACGGTTTGTATATGTTGGAAATTGGTTATCATGATGACAATCATGTGGTTGACATTTCACCCTCAAAACAACAGTTTATGTTGATGACTTTTGTTTCAAATCCAATGGTTCAGTATTTTCCACGTAGATTCCACTTCACAATATATTGACAAATTACATTGAAACGACGTTGATTCAACCAGTTTGTGCCCAGTGGGAACTTATTATATACTGTACATCGTTAACCTATTCTTCACTATCTTTCAAGTTGAATTTGTGATCAGATTTTTGATCCAAATACTTGTTTTTGTTTTCCCTTTTCCTAGAGTTCCAAAACAACTGAAAATGTAATATAGATTGCATGTATCTCTAACAATGATATCATCAAAAGGGGGAAATGATGCTGTGATCTTACAGGTCCTCACCTTTTCTTACTCCTCAGTGTGGGAGTGAAGAGTCTTGCTGTGGGGTTTTGGTGATGTGTGTAAGAAACACAGAAATATAATCTATACTGAACAAAAATATAAACGCAACATGCAACAATTTCAAAGATTTTGTCAAGTTACAGTTCATATAAGGAAATCTGTCAATTTAAATAAATACATTAGGCCCTAATCTATGGATTTCACATGACTGTGAAGATGCGTCCAATTAGAGATGAAAATAAAACCAAATATAATGTAACTCAAACGGAAAGCACAGCCATGGATACAGCTCTAATTGGACGCTCCCTCAAAACTTGACATCATCTTTGGCATTGTGTTGTATGACAAAACTGCACATTTTAGAGTGGCTTTTTATTGTCCCCAGCACAAGGTGCATATGTGTAATGATCATACCATTTAATCAGTTTCTTGATATGCCACACCTGTCAGATGGATGGCAAATTATCTTGACAAATGATACAATTCTCACTAACAGAACTGTTAACAAATTTGGCCAAATGTGTTGTCTAACAGTCTCAACTACAGTATAAACAGGACGGAATAAGTTATTTTCACCCTTCAGCACATACAAAATACACCCGTACGTGAATACATGTTAGGAAGGTATGGGTGGTACCCCGGGGGTGGAAAAAGTACCTGATTTTCATGGTTGAGTAAAAGTAAAGATACCTTAAAAGAAAATGACTCAAGTAAAAATGAAAGTCACCCAGTAAAATGCTACTTGAGTAAAAGTCTAAAAGTATTTGGTTTTAAATATACTTAAAGTATCAAAAGTAAAAGTATAAATCCTTTAAAATGTCTTATATTAAGCGAACCAGACAACACTATTTTCTTGTTTTTTTAATTTACGGATAACCAGGGGCACAGTTCAACACTCAGACATAATTTACAAACGAAGCATTTGTGTTTAGTGAGTCTGCCAGATCAGAGGCAGTAGGGATGACCAGGGATGTTCTCTGTTTAGTGAGTCCTCCAGATCAGAGGCAGTAGGGATGACCAGGGATGTTCTCTGTTTAGTGAGTCCTCCAGATCAGAGGCAGTAGGGATGACCAGGGATGTTCTCTGTTTAGTGAGTCCTCCAGATCAGAGGCAGTAGGGACGACCAGGGATGTTCTCTGTTTAGTGAGTCCTCCAGATCAGAGGCAGTAGGGAGGACCAGGGATGTTCTCTGTTTAGTGAGTCCACCAGATCAGAGGCAGTAGGGATGACCAGGGATGTTCTCTTGATAAGTGAGTCCTCCAGATCAGAGGCAATAGGGATGACCAGGGATGTTCTCTGTTTAGTGAGTCCTCCAGATCAGAGGCAGTAGGGATGACCAGGGATGTTCTCTGTTTAGTGAGTCCTCCAGATCAGAGGCAGTAGGGATGACCAGGGATGTTCTCTTGATAAGTGCGTGAATTAGACAATTTTCCTGTCCTGCTAAGCATTCAATATGTAACGAGTACTTTTGTGTGTCAGGGAAAATGCAAGGAGTAAAAAGTACATTATTTTCTTTAGGAATGTAGTAGAGTTAAAGTAAAAGTTGTCAAAAATATAAATAGTAAAGTACAGATACCCCCAAAAAAACTACTTAAGTAGTACTTCAAAGTATTTTTACACTGGTGGTACCATTGTGTTGGGTGTCATTGGGTGTGTCTGTCATGTGTAGAGGAAGGAAAGAGGTTCAATCAAACGTGACACAGTGGTGTGACAGAGGGTATGTGGTACTTCTGACCAAAAAATACATCGCTACCATCCACCTCAACCACTACCTGTTTTTTCCCCTTCATAAAACTGCCTCCTTGCACTTCTGAAGCACAGTATCTTTGTCCAAGCAGACAGACACTCAAAGTAATCGGATTTCTACTAAGATTCCATTGAGCTAAAAAAAAGTAATCACCTTATTTTCATGTTATTTCCCATTGCCCCTTCCAGTTTACAGAGAGCACGAGGATGTAATATGAGTAATAAAGTGTACTGCTGACCTCTCTGTCTACGATTTCCATCAACAGGAGACAACTTCCTAATAACAATTCCTGTTGAGCGACACAGTGTAGCCTCAATACAGGAAGTGAACAACAGTTGACACACGAAGCAGGAACATCAATTCAATCATATCCTGTGAAATGGCTTCAAAATATCTCATTTAAACCCGTCATGGAGGCTGTGAGTACTTTCATGATCAGAAAATATACTCTTTACCCGATTCATAATGAACAAAAAAAAAACAAGTCAATCTGTCTAGCCAGCTGTATTTGGAGACAGATTTATTAGCGATAAAAAAAGCATTGACCTAAATGAATAGTACCAACTATCACTTGAGGGACTTAATCATTAAAGACGACATTCAATCCGATCGCGCTTTACCGACAATACACCGATTAAAATCAACGTTTCCCCGGGTCGCTGAGACCGCATTCACAGTAAACGCTTTATATGTTCGCTCAATCAAAAATGACGTCGACAGTAAAGCACGGTCGGATTGGATTGAATCATGGCCTTCAGTCATTTTAATGGCTGACCTTAGTAGAAAATACATCAGTTTAGTGTAGCTCATGAGTGCCACCCGATGGACTTCTACATTATTTTAAAAGATGAATTTCAGAACCTGCAGTTAAACAGCCCCATCGTGTGATTGATTGTATACTGTTACTGGTGTAATGATGTCAAGTGAATTCATTGAAGACCGATGCCAGAGATTACATTTTTATAAAAAACAACTTTAGAGTTTATTATGATAAATACACTCTGGGTTTGTAAATACATTTTTTATTATAGCATAATATGACAATGTCTATTCTAGCAGTGAACCCATCCCATTGAAAACAAAATCTTCACATTACCCAAATTAAACAAGACAGTTCTATGAGACGTTACACATAACGAAAATCAGACTTTGTGTTTGGCAAACAGAAGACCCATTAGCGACATCAGTCTCCACAGACTGTGTTTATAGATGTTGTTGTTGCACCGTGAAGCTGTGCTGAAGATGACCGTCTGTCCCCATAGAGAGAGGAAATGATCAGGCTTATGTCTTAACAGCGGTGTCTCTGGATTTGTAGATCACTCCTCGGCTCTTCAGCTCTCTCACCACCCCTGCAGGACAGAAATAAGAACAATTTTGAGAGAGAGAGAGAGGTCACACAGTGGATGGGATTCAATGAAAGCAGCTTGAGAACCCAAGAGGATTCTGCAGTTTGTTTCCTGATTTTTGAACACATATGCCAACATTTTCTATAGTAGACGGTTGAGAATATACACTGCCTTAGAACGTGACGTACCTGGAGGTAATCGCCCTGTCACCGTCACAGCATAGACACCAGGCTTGAAGTTACCTAAACAGGAAAAGTCAAATACAAAACAGCACTAGAACATTATAGGTGGTCCTGTATGGGTCAGTTGGTAGAGGATGTGTGTTTGATTCCCACGGCCACTCATATGTAAAATGTATGCACGCATGACTAAGTCACTTTGTATAAAAGTGTCTGCTAAATGGCATATAGCCAGCCAGCAGGTAGCCTAGTGGTTAGAGCGTTGGACTAGTAACCGAAATGTTGCTAGATTGAATCCCAGAGCTGACAAGGTAAAAATCTGTCGTTCTGCCCCTGAACAAGGCAGTTAACCCACTGTTCCCTGGTAGGCCGTCATTGTAAATAAGAATTTGTTCTTAACTGACTTGCCTAGTTAAATAAAAAGGTCAAATGTAAAAAAATAGATTTATTATATTACAACAGAATGAAATGAAACTTCAAGGAGACGTTTGAAAGAAAAGTCATAAACCAACAGGATAAACTATGACAACAAACTTACTGATTCTTTGCCACTTGGCCACCCAGCTGTCCTCAGGGCTCATCTGAGCTATGACCCTGTAAACAGAGACCGAATACTTTAGCAATTAGCCCACACTTGCTGTCTAGAACTGGCACTAAATCATCAATATGCCATCTCTGAAAAGTCATCAATTACAAGTAGAGAACTTACCCATCAAACGAAGAACTTGTACACTCATAGACCATCTCTCGATTCCCCTTCATCTGAAGGTACGACTCACAGTTGTCACAGCCATCATATTCAAACTGGTCAATAGTCTGTATGGGGACGGGAGAAATATGGATTCAATGAATACACATGGTTAACTGGGTAGCTAGTCATGTTAGCACGTTACACAAACATTTCAGCAAACTTTACGTTTAATAGATAGTGGCAAGCTTTTTAAAACGTTTCGTTGGATAAATTGTAAGTAGCTAGGACAACCTCTCAGAGTAAGCTAGTGTCTATAGATGTATGCCACTGCCAGTTGAAGAAAGCAGATGGTCAGCTTTGCTAACGTTAGCTTGCTAGTATTTACCTTCACCAGAGAGCAGAGAAGACATGCCCGCAAATGGCGGAGGTCCTTAGGACAAGTTTCCAAAGCCATCGAGAAAATAGCAGCTGATATTTGAGAAATGTATCTGTAAAATCTATAAAATAAAAGTGTTTCAAAAAGGCGTTGTTTTGATTTTCACCGCTACTAAACTGACAAGACGAAATAAGTACTTCCGGGTGACGGGTCACAGTTTTTTGGAACGCGTAGTTTTGAGTTTTAATTTCCCGTGCACAGTGAAATGCCTTTCTTGCAAGCCCTAAAACCAACAATGCAGTAATCAATAACATTGTCATACAAAAAAATAACATAAGGTATAACAAAAACACACGAGAAATAAACATACGGAAAACATCAAAGTAAGTAAGTATACGGAGTATCCTTAACATTAGGAACACCTTCCTCATATTGAGTTGCATCCCCCTTTTTACCCTCAGAACAGCCTCAATTCGTCAGGGCATGGACTCTACAAGGCTTCCAAAGTGTTCCACAGGGATGCTGGCCCATGTTGACTCCAATGCTTCCCACAGTTGTGTCAAGTCGGCTGGATGTCCTTTGGGTGGTGGACCCTTCTTGATGCACACAGGAGTATGAAAAACCCAGCAGTTCAAATAAAATAAAATCAGTTCTTGGCAAAAACCTGTGCACGTGGCACCTACTATCATACCCCATTCAAAGGCATTTAAATATTTTGTCTTGCCCATTCACCCTCTGAATGGCACATATACACAATCCATGTCTTCTATGGTATATTGGCGATCATATGATTTACCGTGCATCCCGCCAACTAGTATGCGGGATGGAAACAGGATTCCCCAGAAAAATGTAACTACCAAAAATCGAAATAAAAAAATCACTCAAACAACTTTTCTGTTAAAAAATACCTCTCGTTCTCTCAAACAGAGAATTAGTGAACATAAAAGTTCAATCAGGAGAAACGACAGGGATTATCCAGTCACAGTACATTTGAATGACCTAAAACATGACATTTCTACCTTTAGATTTTGTGGCATAGAGAAAGATATCAGACAGGGGAGGTGATATTAATAATACTCTGAGTAAAAGAGAATGTTTTGGGATTTTCACCCTCCAGACATTATTTCCTAAAGGACTTAATGATGAAATGCCTATGTAATACAATGTAATGAAATGCCTATGTATGTTATGTTGTGAATTTGAACATGAATTATGCCCTTATTTCAGATTACTCTGATGTTTTTCTTACGCTGTACCCAATGATTTATGAAGACTTGCTTGGTAGGTTGATGTCCCCATTGTGGTTTTACAGACGTGTTTAATACGTCTTTACACACTTTATTTGAATATTTATGAAATGCATATTGTTATATTTGGTAGCACTTATTTATTTTTCCTTCACCTCCAACCCCATTCGATGTGTGGAACGGATGTCTACATAAGGGTGCTAATTTGTGAAAAACTCACAAAATCTCTGACGAAGGCCCTGAGGCCGATACGTAAAGCTTATTAAGATCAGTGATACTATGAAGAGCAGTGTGCGGTTTCCTTTTCCCCCTCATCTTGTTAAAAATAAATAAAACACATCTGATCCTGACACAGGCTCAAGGGGAACCTGGGAGGGCGGGTCTTCCTGCTCCAGTACCCCTTACAAGTCTTCCGAAGTAAAATCCCCAAAATCTTCAGCTGCAGCTACAGTAATGTCTCGTTTATTCGATTTCTTTGAGACTTGCGCTGTACATTTTATAACTGTGGAAATGAACGCAACAACATCCACTTTAACACACAGGGTCTCTTTTGTCTGGCAGCAAACATTTACTACAGGCTGTGGTGCATCCACTACCATCGCTTCACTGGCATCATTTGTTTTCTCAATTATTTTAAATCGCCTCCGCATCGGAGATTCGATTGACCGCTCTAACTTTTGCCACCTCAATTTACTTCACCCTTACAAGGCATTCCAGGGACTCAGGATCATGATCGCCACCACAATGGCAACACTGTCGTCCTTCTACACACCTTTCTTCAGTATACTCTGTTCATCTACACACACTTGAAACATGGCCAAATCATTTACAGTTCTTAGTGGTTTGGGGATGCGGTTTGAGGATGAAAGCTCTTATGGCGTATCTTACAATAACCAAGCTTCACATGCGTACTGTAGGTATTTGTTCTTTATCAAAAAAAACAACAGGACCGATAGACTTTCTTCTGTTTCTCCATTCACCCAGCGGGTCAGACGCCGGGCACCAACCACTCCAGGAACTCTCTTCAGGTATTCAACCTGAACATCTCTTTTGACAGGTGCTCTACACCGAAGTTCAAAACACAAAACTTCTGTTGTCCGGGATTCATTTGAGGCCCACTGCAATCTTCCTCTGTTCTTCAGAAATACAATTCATCGAAATAAGACCACTACTGGTCACTCTGACAGACTCTGCTTTTCCAAGCGCATACTTCACCATTTCACACATCAAAACGGGTTTCCCAAATATGCATCCTTACTCAACAAACGCATCCCAACAAGAAGCGATTCATTATCATTTACACATGTATCCTCCACTCCAAATTTTAGCTAATTTCCTTTTTGTTCCAGTTTTCGATTCAGAACATTTGTCTTCACCAAATGTTTTCGACACGCTACTTAATTCGAACTCTGCATCCACTTCCGCCATATTCCCGTTCCTGACCATTCAATCCATGTCTCAATAATATCTTTAACCCGTCTCCTCCCCTTCATTTACACACGGATTGAAGTAGATTTAACAAGTGACATCAATAAGGGATCATGGCTTTCACCTGGATTCACCTGGTCAATCTATGTCATGGAAAAACCAAACGTTCTTAATGTTTGTATACTCAGTGTATACAGTGTATACAGTACCATATTTACAATGTGCAGGGGATACTGGAGTGATAGAGGTAGATATGTATAAGGGGCAAGGTACAGGGATACTGGAGTGATGGAGGTAGATATATATGGTTAAGGTAACAGGGATACTGGAGTGATAGAGGTAGATATATATAGGGGGGGAGGTAACAGGGATACTGGAGTGATAGAGGTAGATATGTATAGGGGTAAGGTAACAGGGATACTGGAGTGATAGAGGTAGATATATATAGGGGGAGGTAACAGGGATACTGGAGTGATATAGGTAGATATATATAGGGTTAAGGTAACAGGGATACTGGAGTGATAGAGGTAGATATATATAGGGGGAAGGTAACAGGGATACTGGAGTGATAGAGGTAGATATGTATAGGGTTAAGGTAACAGGGATACTGGAGTGATAGAGGTAATATTATAGGGGTAAGGTAGGGTAATATGTATAGGGGTAAGGTAGCAGGGATACTGGAGTGATAGAGGTAGATATATATATATAGGGTTAAGGTAACAGGGATACTGGAGTGATAGAAGTAGATATATATAGGGGGAAGGTAACAGGGATACTGGAGTGATAGAAGTAGATAGTATAGGGGTAACAGGGATACTGGAGTGATAGAAGTAGATATGTATAGGGGTAAGGTAACAGGGATACTGGAGTGATATAGGTAGATATATATAGGGGTAAGGTAACAGGGATACTGGAGTGATGGAGGTAGATATATATAGGGGGAAGGTAACAGGGATACTGGAGTGATGGAGGTAGATATATATAGGGGGAAGGTAACAGGGATACTGGAGTGATAGAGGTAGATATATATAGGGGGAGGTAACAGGGATACTGGAGTGATAGAGGTAGATATATATAGGGTTAAGGTAACAGGGATACTGGAGTGATAGAGGTAGATATATATAGGTGACTAGGTATCGGGATATCAGGTGACTAGGTATCGGGATATATGTAGCAGCAGCATATATAATCCAATTTGTAAGTCGCTCTGGATAAGAGCGTCTGCTAAATGATTTAAATGTAAATGTATAATGATTGTATGTGAGTGGGTGTGCGTGTGTGTAGAGTCAGTATAAATGTATATGCATTACAGGGCTGCTGAGGGGAGAACGGCTCATAATAATGCCCGGACCAGAGGATTATTACCACGAGCCTGTTAAGGTGCCACCAACCTCCTGTGAAATGCATAGTATGTGTGCTTGAGCAAATGATGAAGAGGATACCTAGTCAGTTGCACAACGCATTCAACCCGAAATGTGTCTTCAACATTTAACTCAACCCCTCTGAATCAGAGAGATGTGGGAGGTTGCCTTAATCGATGTCATAGGCACCCAGGGAGCAATACATTTACATTTTAGTCATTTAGCAGACGCTCTTATCCAGAGCGACTTACAGTAGTGAATGCATAAGTTTCATACAATTTTTTCTTTTCGTACTGGTCCCCTGTGGGAATCGAACCCACAACCCTGGCGTTGCAAACACCATGCCCTACCAACTGAGCCACACGGGACAAGGGCCCACTCTGGTAGTCTGTGTAGCCATTTTGTTAATTATTCAGTTAGCTATTTAGTTAGCTATTTAGTTAGCTATTCAGGTAGCTATTCAGGTAGCTATTCAGTTAACTATTCAGTTAGCTATTTAGTTAGCTATTCAGGTAGCTATTCAGGTAGCTATTCAGTTAGCTATTCAGGTAGCTATTCAGGTAGCTATTCAGGTAGCTATTCAGTTAGCTATTCAGGTAGCTATTCAGGTAGCTATTCAGTTAGCTATTCAGTTAGCTATCCAGTTAGCTATCCAGGTAGCTATCCAGTTAGCTATCCAGTTAGCTATTCAGTTAGCTATTCAGTTAGCTATTCAGGTAGCTATTCAGTTAGCTATTCAGGTAGCTAGTCAGTTAGCTATTCAGTTAGCTATTTAGTTAGCTATTTTGCATTCTTATGTCTTGGGGATAGAAGCTGTTCAGGAGCCTGTTGGTGAAAGACTGAATGGACCGGTATTGCTTACCGTGCGAGTAGAGAGAACAGTCTATGGGTTGGGTGGCTGGAGTCTTGAACGGTTTCCGGACCTTCCTTTCACACCCCTAATATAGCAGCCTGGTCTCATAGACTATATGTAACATAGTAAAAGTCAATTCAGGACACTCAAATTAGCATGATATATGTTTGGTATGGTTACATAAGACAGATGATTACTTAAGGCAAAAACTAAAGTAGGGTGATTGGGTAGGCGTATAACGCTAATGTCTAGCAAACCACAGGTTGCGAGTTTGAATCTCATCAAGGACAACTATTGCATTTTAGCTAATTACCAACTTTTCAACTACCTACAACTTTTTAGCTACTTTGCAACTACTTAGCATGTTAGCTAACCCTTCCCCTAACCTTAACACTTTAACCTAACTCCTAAACTTAACCCTATCCCCTAGCCTAGCTAATGTTAGCCAGCTAGCTAATGTTAGCCACCTACATGTAGCTAGAATTCGTAACATACAGTATCAGCAATGATGCTATTTAGGCCTATATAGCATCTGCAAAGTCATCAACAGCTATTGTTTCAATTCAACCCAGAATTCAACTAAAAATAGACAATACAATAGGACTAGATTTTCAAGTTCTGGTTGATTTCAAATGTAATAATATTTTCTGCTCTTTTGCACACCAGTATTTCTACTTGCACTTCCTCATCTGCACATCTTTGACTCCAGTGTTAATTGCTCAATTGTAATTACTTCGCCGCTATGGCCTATTTATTGCCTTATCTCCTTACTTCATTTGCACACACTGTATACAGACTTTTCTGTTGTGTTATTGACGGTACGTTTGTTTATTCCATGTGCAACTCTGTGTTGTTGTTTTTGTTGCACTGCTTTGCTTTATCTCGGCCAGGTCGCAGTTGTAAATGAGAACTTGTTCTCAACTGGCCTACCTGGTTAAATAAAGGTGAAATATATATATATCTTTTAATTTAGTAATGAATTGTGCTTGGTTGTCAATGCAACCATATAGCAACATTTGAAGGAGATAGTTCCATCTGTGCTACTGACATAGTCTGGCAACATTAATTCCAGTTTGTCTACAAATTAATAATTTATGTTAGATTCATGTCTCCATCTCAACCAAAAGATCTCAGTGTCACAAATAATGTCGTTGTGTTGAAGGGAGGACCAATACACAGCAGGAATGTGGATACTCATCTTTTTAATAAAACACGAGTAAAGCATCCACAGGAAAAAAAACAATAAACACGACAAGACCAGTGTGGCAGGCTAAACAAAGCAGTGCTCACAAACAACTACCCACAACCACAAAGAAAAACACATACCTGTTTATAGGACTCCCAATCAGAGGCAACTAGAAACACCTGCCTCCAATTGAGAGTCCAGCACCCAACCTACACATAGAAAACCTACCTAGAACCTACACACAACACAAACCCTCTGCCACATCCTGACCAAAACTAATACAATTACTCCCTCTGCTGGTCAGGACGTGACATTCAGTTAAAGAATAGGACTAAAATCTAACTTTAAATAAAGTGCATTTAGAGTCTGATTTTGATTTAGTCCTATTCTTTATCTTATTATTTTTGGTGGATGGAACTATCAAAGCAGAAGATAAATCTCCTTCAAATATTGATTTTTGGTTACATTGTCAACCAAACACAAACATTACTTGTGTGATACACTAAATAGCCTATTAACTTGTCTGCAAGTTGATATTGTTGGATTCAGCTATCCAACTCAACCTAAAATACAAGTTATATAATGGGATAAAGCCAATAGCTCCTTTAAATGTTGATATTTGGTTGCTGTTGTCAACAAAACACAATTCAATATTACTTTTGTAATACAGTAGGCCTAAATAGCTTAAAGTTAAGGCTATTGTAATGTAACATTCAACCTTAAAATGAGCAAGACATCCATGGCCACATTTTGAGGTTACTGTAACTATATATTTCTTCTTAGGTAGTCATATAAAGCGTTCATTTTCAAGATAGCATGCATAGATCGTCGCAGATCTGTGGAGATCTTCACAACTGCTTTAATAATCTGTGCAGAATGTCGAACGACATTGATCACGTCACACCATAATTGCAGGCCTACTTTTAACGTAATCTCCAACTGCAATCCAGGTCATTTTGGTTCTGCAATAAAATGAAGCACATGACTCTGTTGTATCAATAAACAACATATCTGACATTCTGTTCCCATTTTAACTTTGCTGTGCTTTTAAAATGGTTGAAAGTGCAATGATAGACATTTGGTTGACAACTCACTTTTGGCTGTCTTTTTTTGAGTGGGTGAATAATGGTTGTGATATCATTTAGCAATTTCTCAACCAAATATTACCCAATTATCCACGTTGAAATAGGTTGACCACATGTCCCGGATTGTGGGGGACAGTGCACACAACCACCACATATGAGGTTCAGACAAAAGGCAGGGGTCCACTTTCTCCAATAAAACGCCCACTCCTACTGGACCAGATTCCTCTTTATCTTTACCATCAGTGCGAGAGGCTTGAGCTCCGAGATCTTCACCACACCTGCCCCCTCAGGTAATTCATCCTCATTCACTTCCAATTCACCTCCAGAGCTATTGGATTACGGCTCCTTCTGTTCGTGCTTGACTTCCATCCTCCTCATTACTGCTAGCTTCATCAGAAAACACATAACCTACTTCCTGCAAATGGAGACCCGTCATTCAGAGCAGGTGTGGGGCTTGCCTGTTTTACATGTTATTTTGGTATTAATATGTGTCACATATCAGTTTGAAAACAATGTCAAAATAATAAATATATATCATTGAGTTAATAAAGCTGCATACAAACATGGTCTCTTTTTTGTTTTCTTGAGTAAGGCAGCTCCAAAATGCAGGTGTTTCAGCCTAGCTCAGTGCTTTCTGTGGTGGTGGGTCGAGCCAGCAGAAATTACGGAGCGTTGCACTGTGATTAGCTCAGTGTTCTGTCACTCATGGGGACACTATGTCACCGCCAACTCTAAGAGGAGACCTTGAAAATGCTATGCCTTTGGGGTGCTGCCATAGAGTTACATTAGAAGTACCCATCCAAGAAGGCTCAAGGTCATTGGCCACAGATAAAATGATGTGAAATCACGTTATATGTACAGTAGCTTTGATTGGACTGATCATGTCAACATCATACTTTCAAAATCTTAGCTAGCAGTCATCATCATGAATCAAATCGACAATCTACTGGCAGATCCTTTTTAATCCTTGTCATATGAAGAGAAACTATAGATAAAACGTATCGGTGCTCCTCGGCCATTGGACAAAAACATTACACAAGTTGGAAATCGCAAATTCAACGAGTGGTTTGAAAGGAATCAGTGACAGTGGCTGTGTGGTTCCCAAATCTGGGATTAAGTGGCACTTTTCCAAGTTTAAAATGATAAACATTCAACATTGACCATGCTGTCAATGAAGCATGATTTGTGCCGCGCTCAAAACAACTGTTAACTCGGAACTGCAAAAACTTGACTCCAGTGAATTCAAGACAAATGGGAAGTCGGGAATAAACAAGCTCCGACTGGGAAAATACGTTTTGAACGGTCATCCAACTCGGAATTGTAAATCCGGCCTCCAGTTGTTTTGAAAGCACCATAAATCCAGAGAATGCCAGAAGTTGATGATAAAATTTGCCCACAAAGGACCGCTGCGCCACCTTCCTGTTCAAGTGAGCACAGCACAACAAGGTCCAAAAATGTTTTGTATGCTGCTGCATTAATGATGTAATATGCCAGGGAGATAGTATTACTTTCTTAGCTACAGTATACATAAGTGTATGTTGTGTAGCAAGATGTTAGTAGCCTATGTGCCTCACCCTAATAATTTGGTCTATTTACCCCTCAATTTCACCTACTGTTCTGACCTGGTGTTGCACATGAAGCCTATAACCTGTTTTGGAGAAATGTAATCATAGAATATTGTGAGAGCTTTCATTGCCTGCTTATATGCCCCCTTTATTTATCCTATGGGTTTGCCTTGGTGTACAGGGAGAACACTGTAAGAACAGCCCATGTTCTGAATTCTGTCGCTGTACATTTCAAAAGTGCCAAACAAATAGTTAGATTGACTAATGTTACGTCTGTCCTAGCTCGCTCATTAATGTCTTAATCAAAATTATAGATTGCCTCTAATACGCTCGTCGTCCCCTTATGCCATAGTTTGTACATCTCAATTGTCATTAGAAACCACATTTGTTTAAGCAAGTCAGCCATTACAACTATGTTTTTTTAAAAGGCAGTAAATGAGGCTGAATTAAATGTTTCACTGCCAGACAAGGCTCCGCTGAAAGCCAGGTGTAGCAGTTGTAAGATCCTGGGACTGCTGTTGGGAAAGCTTTATGTAGGTCTTACGTTCTACCCTCGGGTGTAGCTGGTCTGAGGAGGAGACGTAAATGCCTGGGCATAAACACACCAGGTAAACCAGATGGATGGGAAAGAAATGTGGGGTGTAATGAGTGGAAATAACCAGAACACAACCAGAACTCAAGGTTAGCCCTCGGAGGATGTTTAGCTAAGCAATTAAACAAGCAATTAAACAAACAATATAAAACACCCATAAAGAATCAGTAAAAAAACGACAACAAAAAACAACCAGGGAAGGTAAGAGAAGGGAATGTTTGGGATCGGGGTCCAAGTAATGAAAATAAACAAAAGGTCCCTCCTCTTCTACACACCTAATCCTTCCTAACACATTCTAAACCCTAACCCACTGTCCTACCTGGTTCCAAGAAAATACAAGGGTGACACCCGCCCGGCTAACCTAGTGTATAAAACAATGGGTTATCTACGTGGGAATGTACACCCATGGGCAGATCTACCTTTTCCCTTCTCCAGGACCTAGGTAGGGTGGAGTACATCAGGAGGACTGGCAGGAAACACAAACAAAGATAAATTAAAACAACAAATCATCAAATCCTCAACTAGTCAAGCAAAACAAGGGTCCCTCCCTCTCCTCCTCCTCTCCTCCCCTCCTCTCACACGGAAACAGATCTCTCGTCAATCAGCTACAGCGGCCAGGACTCGGGACCGAAGCTACGCCCACCATCATCAGCCGCAACTCAACCTGTAATGCCCAGGACACAAACACACTAACATGGGAAAACGTGTCACACGTAACAGTAGGCCCTAACATGTTGTGGACACCGTTTGCCACCGTTATAGTGCAATTCATGTATTGTTTAGTGTTGTGGCTTTGCTAGCATGCGTCCCGCTTTCTTTTTTTTGTTTCCTTACCAAGATTTACATGCTAAAATCGCCCCTGATTCCAGCCATCTCTTCATCGACCCTAAACCTGGAATTACACTTTCATCAGAATGTAGGACTCCTTGTTCCAGGCGTCTCCATCCTTTTTCACTACGACTTTTACTTTGCGTTTCTTGACGCTGCCATGGTAGGCTTCCCTCCCAAAAGCCGCGTCTGGAAGCCTGTCTGATGCTCGTTGCCCCTACTTTTCTTGTTCCTCTTTGACTTTGGCATGGTTCCTAATTTGATACATTTTAATTGTTGCAAGAGCCTTAATCTTCAAAGCCCGTTGCTGCTGCTACAATGTACAGCAAACACATGCACCCACAGGTTCGGCAAAAAGGTTTCTGTGCTGCACACCCTTGACCAGCTATAACAGCTGAATAAACAAGCAGCAAACGAATCCCTCCATCTGTATTCAAAACAGCGAGGCGGGTTTTCTGGCGCTGATATTGTTACAAAATCATGAAAGCCCATTGTCTAATCAGGACTGACATACCGTGGGAATTACAACCTTGCAGCAAATAACAATGAAATTTGGAAACTAACGCATGCATTTTAAATGATTATCTCCAGTTTCTAAAAAAATAAAAAAATAAAATCACTGGGGGTGGCGAAAATAATTGATATAATAAACGTCAAGCCAAGGTGCCAAGGTACATACCCTGCCCTACTGCTATGAATTCTATCTCATGGTGTAAGCATATTTAGGCCAGTGCTTGACTTGGACTAAAATAGGTGCTGATACCGTTTATATTTAGGTGCAGGCACTCCTCAATACTTTTGAGCTAATATTGTACAGGTGGAGGAACTCATGCCGACATGTTTTGAGGCGCAGGTACTCAGTTCGGGTGAGCTCCTGCCCAAGTCAAGTACAGTTTTTAGGTACTGTCTGTTTGTTGTTACTCAATCTGACTGGGTGGGCCTGGCTGCCCAGTGGGAACATAGGCGTTCACCAATTGACAGGAGTTTCATGATTTTTATTTCTGAAGGTGGATTATTTATTTGTATTATAATTTATTTATTATTATTATTATTATTTGTATTTCTGGGAGTGGATTATTATTATTAGCCTTAGGTTTAAAATCAGTGACCACTCTGCAAGAGCTGTCTCCAAAACAAGATTCATGACGAAAAAAATAAATAACTAAAGTGCAAAGGTGCCAATATATGAATAAAGCGTAATTAAACTGTAGTAATTGTGTCTCCATAAATACAGTGAATCTGATTCTGAATTTTCTCAAGTCGGAAGTCGTGGACGTCCGTAGCTCGAGCTCTTTGATTCATCACGCTCGAGGATGTTGAAACGGTTTTTTTTTCTGGAATTTAAACGGACTCAAAAACAACTGTTACGGGAATACTTTCAACGGTTCTGAGGGAGACTGGTCAAGGTACTGTGTGTTATTATTAAACAGACTAGATATAATTACACACATTTACAGAAAAATTCATCATATTCTGAATATTTAGCTATATATATATATATTGTAGTTTAAACTTCCGTTATAGTTGACTTGCTCAGGTACTTGATAACAGTTTTAGCTAGTTATCTTTGATAACGAACGAGGAGCTAGCTAGCGTTAGCTACAAGTAACGTTACTAAGCTAACGATGTTAGCTAGCAGCTTGCCAATTCAATCGAGAAAAAAAAATACTATTTAGCTAGCAAATTGAATTAGATATTCATATACACTTGATAAGTTGTCACTTATTTTTGTTATTTTTTTGTTTCTCAAACAGGCGAAAAATATGGAGCTCGCAGAGGAACGCCTCACCATCCCCATCAATCCCAACAATTTCCCAGCAAAATTGTGGCGTCTGGTGAATAACCCCAAAAATCGATCGATACGTTGGGATCCCTGTGGTGAGGGTTTGATAATCGACCAGCAGCTATTTGAATCAGAGCTGCTGTCACCTCAGAAACAAATGTTTGACACCACTGACCTTTTCAAAACAACCAACTTTACAAGCTTCAACCGCCAGCTGAATCTTTATGGGTTCAGGAAGGTGGTCCATGGCCCCGGGGGCTCAGAGAAGAATGATGTCTCATCTCCGATGGACGGGATAAAACACCACTTCCACAATCCAAACTTCAAACAAGATCATCCCGAACTGCTGGTGAATCTTAAGAGGCTGACAAGCAAAAACAAGGCGAAGATGGAAGCTGGCCTAGAAGTGAACTGCCGGCCCCCAGCAAATCGTTTCCACCGACTCATGGCAAATGGTGATGGTGGTGAGGAGAAAGTAGATAAAAGAGGTACACTCAAATTGTCAATCATACCTGTACTTTGTATTTTAAACCAAAACGAGTAGCAACAGTAATTTAATAGCAAATTACTCAAATAACATAATTTATTGTGCCATAACTTGTGTGCCATAACTTCTCAGCCATGATACTCATGATATTGCTGTCATTCAATGTTTCCACAGGTTCCATGTTTGTTGGTCAGGTAAAACGACCATCTCCTTACCAACAGTACCACCAAAGCAGAACCCAGCCCATGAAGGACTATGATCGGACTCCTATCCCACCCCGCGGCTGGATCATGGGTCATGGGGATGCCCCCTCCCCCACCACCTTCTACACAGACAAGGGAATCCCCATATCTGTCATCCACCGGTTCCCTTCAGACACTTCCTGCACTGTGCAGTCCAGTCCGACTACTGTGCACATCCAGCAGGGTTCACAAAGCCTGGCAAACAGCTTGATCCCTCACCATACTCCGTACCGACCTGGATTCTATTCCCCTGGTAACTATAATAAACCATACCATGGAAGCACCCATTAGTTGAATACAGAAACACTGTGATTTCCTCATAAACAGTCATAGAAGTTTATTTATATACTTCTTGATTGTGTTTGCTTTTTTCAGCATTAGTGTGCCAATGCTGCCCCCCAGGCTCAATGGACTCGGACTGCCATAGTGCCCACCAGACATCTCCCTCATACTCCCATTACAGCTATTACCAGGTAGGTGGGAATCTAACTACTACCCATAAAGCAACATGTCTGCGAATCTTTCCAGTGGGATCTAGAATTCATATGGGTGAAAATATGCGGAGCATATGAATCAACATTTCATGCTTGAAATTTCAAGCTGTGAAATTTATATTTTTAATCCCATTTCTAGCCAAACTGTCCTGTGGGCTTTCTGTATCCTGGCAATCAAAACCAGGACTGGCAGAGCAGTGAAACCCAGGAGACCAAGAAGAGTGATGTCAACCTGGACACAGTCTTCCAGCTAGTGGACGAGTTGCACCACAATTCCCCCAAAATACGCATGGTCAAAGTGGAGACCCCAGAGCGCCAGCAGCCGGTCCTGTCCACCTCTACACCATCAGGGCCCCAGCCCATCACCACCATCCACAGCTCCCCTCACACAGTCACTGTCTCTTCCCAGCGTGACTCCTCTTTTAACTCCAGCCCAGTGACACCCCGCGGGCCCATCATTATAGCAGTCCCGGGGAACGTTCCTCCTCAGGGAATAGCCATCACTGTCGGTGGTCCCGCGGCTGAGCAGCCAGTGAAGAGGGAGGACAAACCTGTGTCTGTGGATGCCTATCAGAAGGTAATCTAGCTTAGCTTTGTAAAAACCTGTCTGGATGCCTATCAGAAGGTAAGGTAGCTTAGCTTTGTAAAAACCTGTCTGTGGATGCCTATCAGAAGGTAATCTAGCTTAGTTTTGTAAAAACCTGTGTCTGTGGATGCCTATTAGAAGGTAATCTAGCTTAGTTTTGTAAAAACCTGTGTCTGTGGATGCCTATTAGAAGGTAAGGTAGCTTAGTTTTGTAAAAACTTGTCACATGAAGGCTATATGAATCAGAATCACTTTATTTGCCAAGTACATTTACACATACCTGGAATTTGAATAGGTGCTGCCAGAAATACACAAATGTATAGACAGAGAAATGTACACAAAGTCAACATACATAATTGTACAATAGAAATACAGTAAACATACAACTATAGAGTATAGACTGATTTACAGTGAGGATATACAATTTACAAAACCAGCGTATTTAGAACTGTGAGTGGAAAGAGAAAGCAAAAATACTCAGTCTGTATGACTTAGTAATCAACTTAATAAACAGGTATGGTATGGATGGTCATCAGCGGTCCTGATGAACTCTGTTGTATAATAGGAGATGGATCATGCTGTGATTTCCCCAGTGCCCCGAGGAAGCATCAGAGTACATCACCAAGGTGAAGGAGATCCAGTTGGTGGACTCAGACGTCTGCAGTGTTCTACATGATGTTACTGTCTGCGACCTCAGCCTGCTGGAGAACGAGCACCAGACAGAAAACTAAATCTCCTGGTAAGACAACTATCCACTTACATTTCTGCACAATCCTTGCTGCTGCTATCTTGGCCAGGTGTCCCTTGTAAAAGAGATTCTATATCTCAATGGGACTTTCCTTGGTAAATAAAAAATAGGCAGAGGCTACAGATCCGTAGGTAACCGTCCCGATCCCCGGAGATGACCATCCGTATCAAGTTCTATGCATGTGTTTCTTTGCATCCATTTTACGTGCCGGTTTTTGTGGCACCTTCCATTCATATTTCTCACTGTCAATCATACTATGCTATTATATTCAGTTCTGTTTTATGTTATTAGAATACTATCGTTGTGATCTTGCAGACATTGATTTAGCTTTGATCTAAGTTAATTAAACAAGCTTCACCATTCGCTAGAGTAACCTGTGTGTAAGATAGAGGATTCTGCACATGCGCAGAAGCTGTTGGGACCTTTAGCTTTCGGGAAGAGGGGTCCAGAGAAGTCTGATCCGCAGCCACTCCGTTTTAATAAAACCATACACAGTGAAGGATAATGTCAACGGTGAGGAATAGATTAGGGGGATCATGACAAAATTAATGTACACATTTTAATTTCATCTTTTAGATCTGAACTTGTTGGTTGAAGTGGCATGCACGCAAGAATGTTGACCATAGTCAGACCAGGATGTCCCAAGTTTTCAGTTTTGCTACTCAGGCTCAAGTCTGAATTTGCTGCAGCTTCTTGTTGAAATATGTTGACCTATGTTACTTGTATGTCACTGATAAAAACATATATATTTTCCTGATAGTACACATATTGGACATTGTACATAGTTCAGCCCTGTTCTAATTTATTCTTATTTATATGATAACTTTTACAGAATTGTAATTGACATATGACAGTTTTATTCTGAATGCTTAATCTTGGAATTAATTAATGCATACCAAGACTTATTTGTCATTTTTAACTTAAAGAACAAGTACCTTTTAATGTTTATTCCTCATTTGTTTCAGTTTGACACCAAAAGTGATCTTTTTACATATTTTGAAATGCAAAACAAATAAATCTGTTTTAACCGTTAATTATTTTTAAATAATTTCTGGACATGATATAATTGGTTTATAATGTTAAAAGATTATTATGATTAAAATGTGATATAATTCAGAGGTTCTTTGCATTTCATTTCTTGCATCTGGTTGTTGTTTGTATGGGCTACAGTGTACTGGTAAAGAAGGGTCCATTCCGGGATCTTTGCTCTATTCTGAAAGGAGATGTGAAGTGACGCTCGGCTGTTACCGGTGTTGTCCGCTGGAGGGCGCCCGGTGTCGTCTTTCGTCTGTGTTGGAAGTGCAGCTCCACCCTCGGTGACAGGCAGTCAGCAGGTAGACAGACAGACAGTCGATGAGATCCCAGGGGAGGGAGACTCGACATGCTTCGGGACTTAGTAAATGTACACTCGTGTGTCTTTTTACAACTTTTCAAAATGTGTATGACCAATATTAGTGTTTTAACGACTCGCGTTTAAGCGATTATACATTTGTTAAAGCTTTCTTTTCAGTATCTATGTGAATAGTGAAGTTTATATTGTATATTTTTTAAGCAGCGGCGGGAAGGATCTCTTTTCAGAATTGTTACAACTTTCAGACGTGGAACTCGGGGAAAATACTTTTTTGGAGGCTGCCAGGGAGCGAACAGGTTTTAGATGCGTAGCAACTTTAGTGGACGATAGGCATAATTGTGGATGCGTCGGCTGCAGAAATGACACGAGATGTATACTCCTAATTAATGAACTTCTTTCATGTTAAGTAACTAATGCAACGATTCCATTGGATTAGTTAAACTTTTCAAGAGTCCGGAAACCTCCGTTGTCAACTTTACA
This sequence comes from Salmo trutta, assembly GCF_901001165.1. Taxonomy (NCBI): domain Eukaryota; kingdom Metazoa; phylum Chordata; class Actinopteri; order Salmoniformes; family Salmonidae; genus Salmo; species Salmo trutta. The sequence continues at coordinate 6,111,556 of NC_042975.1, read as the reverse complement.
GGGGCATTTTTGTCAAAAGATTGTCGCAACGGAGCCTATGAAAGTTACTATTGCATTTTCGTCGTTTACTGTATTGTCTCCTTTCATCTTGGAATCCGTCATATCAACCTGACTTTGTTCCTGTTGGTTTCTGAAACCTCTGGGTGGGGATATCGTCACAATATCCTATCCAGCGTCAAGAGTAGGGCATTTGCTTTTTAGGTATTTGACAACTTGTTGCATCTGGAGCCCCTCTGCCAGATTTGACTTTTTTTTGTCTTGCTCTGGAAATGGAATACCGGTACATTGGATACACGTTGGTTTTAAATCAGGCAGAACTGTAGAATGTCTATAGTGGGTTGGGTACGAATTAAAGTACAAACATTGTTGCAAAATGTTTATTGAAATCTTGCCAGTGGTTGAAGATTACAAGAGCCGCGGTGTGCCCGGACTGAACCGATGTGTCTATGACAACTTTAACAAGCACGTTGAAAACGAGGACCGGGCCGCTGTTTATCTCCTGGAAGGAGCTCGTGCTGTATGTGAACGGTGAACTAAATGTAAAGCCTATTCAACTATAAGTAACGCAATTCCAATTATTCATTTGATGTTGTCGAACTTGTGCATGCAATGTTTGGCCTCTCCTGTTAGTGATACTGGTTAACACACATGATCTAAATCCTATCTTATTATGATATGTTTATTTGATTGTTAGCAATTCCATAATTTAGAAGCAAACGTTCAGATTTTTTTCTTATGAGTGAATATGAAGACCACTTTACTTGGCGTATTTAACTGTTTTTACCTGGAACAAACATTCAAAGCGGGATAACAATTCATTACAAAACCACAAGACAACATGGCAGTCCGTGAGCCTTAACACTTTGGATAAAAGCCTGTATTTCGAGTCGTTTTCACGGGTTTCTACCATTTCTAACCCATAAAGCAGAGGACCAGCGCTGGGCCATATATTTCTTGTCCTGAATCAACATTGGTGGTTAGCAGCTTTTGAAGTCCACGATGTACAGCCGGAGCCCGCCGCTACAGCCGATCCAATGATCGTTCTCCAGCGGCGACTGGCCGGGCTCTGGCCGTGGCTGCTCATGGCGGCCCTGCAGGTGGTGTTTGGCCAGACGGGCCTGGAGCTGGCGGCGGCCGTCGAGACGGAGCGCTCGGCCCTCAGGGCTGTCATCAAGGTGACACTGCTGAAAAACGAGCCAACGGGGAAGCCCATCACTCTGGAAGGGCTGTTTGTCGGAGGGAGCGCCGGCTCTGCAGAGGGGAAGCTCATGCAGGTACGTGTCACCACTAGCGGTTCTGGGGTGGGGGGGCAGTGCCCCTGTGATAACAATTTTGGACCACCTTGTGGCCCCCCTAAATGTGGAGTATGAAATCATTTTTACATAACTAATTTTTGCTATCGTTCTTTTTTTTACATCCGTTATTAGACAGTGGCAACGCGGAACACTACATTTAACCCACACATTTTCTAGAGGGACGGCTTTAGGCGGAACACAACAGTATCGTACCACATGCAAAACGATATGACAACAATAACGTCTAATGTAACTGGCCCCCCCTCTAACAGTACAACTGGCCCCAGCTTGGCCCCCCAGTTGAAATGGTCTAGAACCGCCACTGCGTGTCACGTCATAAAGGTTCCCAGGTCCACCGGATCATGTGCAGTGCAATTCAAGTCAAGTGCATACTGGCTACATTTTCTAGGTTGGCTTTCAATAACTATTTGGTAATACATTTTCCAAAGTGTGGTTATTGGCTTAAAATATCCCATGCATCTTTAATCAGTTATGTGACATGGTTTCAGTCCGTTGAGATACAGTATGTTGTGTTATACGTCTGGTAGGCCATTGGACTGTGTCTGGTATAGATGCTGTAAAGTGGTCAATGGAAATGCCATGGGAAAGATGCCTATTTAATACTATTTTGAAGTAAAAATCAGAGTATAATTCTTGGATGGATGTCAACCCCAATATACAGTATGTTCATGTCATCATCACCAATCTACAACGTTCCACTTAAAAATGACTGACTACCCCCACCACTTTGCTTCCAGTTTATACGAACGGGAGTTAGCATTTTGCAGTCACTTATTCTAAACCTGAAAAGGGACAACTTCTAAATGTTATGTAGGGAAAACAACCAATTCACTATATGGCCAAAAGTATGTGGACACATGTCCGTTGAACATCTCATTCCTAAATCATGGGCATTAAAATGGTGTTGGTCCCCCTTCTGCTGCCATAACAGCCTCCTCTTCTGGGAAGGCTTTCCACTAGATGTTGAAACATTGCTTTGGAGACTTCAGCCACAAGAGCATTAGTGAGGTCGGGCACTGATGTTGGGTGATTAGGCCTGGCTCGCAGTCAGAGTTCCAATTCATCCCAAAGGTGTTCGATGGGGTTGAGATCAGGGCTATGTGCAGGGCAGTCAAGTTCTTCCACACCGATCTCAACAAACCATTTCAGTATGGACCTCGCTTTGTGCACTGGGGCATTGTCATGCTGAAACAGGAAAGGGACTTCCCTAAACTGTTGCCACAAAGTTGGAAGCACAGAATCGCAGTGGGGGAAAAATAACCCAATTGTCATACTTCAGTAAAGATAAAAGTCACCCAGTAAAATACTACTTGAATAAAAGGATCTGTTTTTAAATATACTTAAGTATATTTTAGCAATTACATTTACTTTTAATACTTAAATATCAAAAGTAAAAGTATAAATAATTTCAAATTCCTTATATTAAGCAAACCAGGCAGGTTGCGTTCTCCTGGCATCCGCCAAACCCAGATTTGTCCGTCGGACTGCCAGACAGTGAAGCGTGATTCATCACTCCAGAGAACGCGTTTCCACTGCACCAGAGTCCAAAGGCGGTGAGCTTTACACCACTCCAGCCGACTCTTGGCATTGCGCATGGTGATCTTAGGCTTGTGTGTGGCTGCAATGCCATGAAACCCATTTCATGAAGCTCTGACGAACAGTTCTCGTGCTGATGTTGCTTCCATAGGCGGTTTGGAACTCGGTAGTGTGTTGCAACCCAGGACAGAAGATTTTTACGCGCTTCAGCTGTCCCGTTCTGTGAGCTTGTGTGGCCTACCACTTCATGGCTGAGCTGTTGTTGCTCCCGGACGTTTCCACTTCACAATAACAGCACTTACAGTTGACCGAAGAAGCTCTAGCAGGGCAGAAATTTGCAAAACTGATTTGTTGGAAAGGTGGTATCCTATGATGGTGCCAAGTTGAAAATCACTGAGCTCTTCAGTACGGGCCATTCTGCTGCTAATGTTTGTCTATGGAGATTGCATGGCTGTGTGCTTGATTTTATACACCTGTCAGCAACGGGTGTGGCTGAGACAGCCGAATCCACTCATTTGAAGGGGTGTCCACACACTTTTGGGTATGTAGTGTATATCCAAATCAGACTTAAGTAACCACATTGTGTGCCTGTTACAATACATAAATCATGATGGATTTGACTTATATCCACTTAGTTAGATCAGATTTGTTGACTATGCCAATCCAACGTCCTTCTATCCCCCACAGTCTGACGTCTTTACTGCATCTTATTCACATAAAGAGCACCACAGGCATCATGCTCCGTTTGAGCTGATGCTTATGGCTTTGTTTAACCATGTTTTCCACCCTGGCTCGCTTCACTTTGGCACGTTCACCTTGGCAAACTGAAGTTAACAATGTGTCATAGCCCAAACCACCGAAGAACCCCCATAGACAAACAGGGTTCAATCTCAGGCCAGCTTTTTTTGTAATCTTGTTGTTCTCAGTCACTATAATCTAATAGGTTATTGAGCTGCTAGACCTATAATGCTGTCGCTATAGTGGAAGCTGTCTTTGTTATCACTCGTTGTTATGCTGTTTTGTGTGATGACAGAATATCAACATTCTTCCGGAACAATAGTGTTGACATACAGTACATATTTTTATTTTTGTTTTTCTTCCTGCCTGCTGATACCATACTGGTTAGGGGTGAGAGTGCCAACTTCTCCACCCAAACATTTTATCAAGCTGATAGATTTGTAGTTACATAAATTATTAGAGCCAGCCATGCTCTGAAGTTGCCGGAAAACTCCCAATTTTTAAAAATGTCATACTGAACATAGTGATTAAACATCAAACAATGCATTCCATGCATGTTCAATAGTTGAGATCAAAAGCTGCATTTAAAAAAAAAAAAAAAACATATTTTTATAATTTACTCATGCCCTTACCGGGCAGAATGCACATGCCAAAACCATAGGCATACATGTGGTCCTTACTGTACATTTTCCCTCTCCTACTATTCTGCAAGCCAGGCCCCTCACTCTGTGGTACGTAGCTTTCCCCACTCTGTGGTACGTAGCTTTCCCCACTCTGTGGTGCGTAGTTTTCCCCACTCTGCGGTGCGTAGCTTTTCCCCACTCTGCGGTGCGTAGCTTTTCCCCACTCTGCGGTGCGTAGCTTTTCCCCACTCTGCGGTGCGTAGCTTTTCCCCACTCTGTGGTGCGTAGCTTTTCCCCACTCTGTGGTGCGTAGCATTTCCCACTCTGTGGTGCGTAGCATTTCCCACTCTGTGGTGCGTAGCTTTTCCCACTCTGTGGTGCGTAGCTTTTCCCACTCTGTGGTGCGTAGCTTTTCCCACTCTGTGGTGCGTAGCTTTTCCCACTCTGTGGTGCGTAGCTTTCTCCTTCTGATTCATACATGGATTCGGGTTATTGGGGAACTAAAGCAAGGCTAAGTCAATTTATTTCCGATCGGAGAAGAAATGGAGGACTGATGAGGTACTGTAGGGTCTTGTCTGTCCTCACTCACCAGGTGCAGGAGGCATTTTGAATGGATAACCAGATGCTGCAGACAGCTATAATTGATAAGAAAGTACATGGCCTTTTCCATGGGGGAAAGTCCAATATTAGACATGGTGGTGAAGATGAGTACAGTGTATTATATAAGAAATATATGCTCATCTACATTTGCATTAATGTGTGTGTGTTTGTGTGTGTGTGTGCACACTTGCATCCGAATGTGTGTACACTCTTAGAAAATATGGTTCCAAAAGGGTTCTTTGGCTGTCCCCGTAGGAGAACCCTTTCAAGAACCCTTTTTGTTTCCAGGTAGAAAATGTTTTGGTTCCATTTAGAACCTTCTGTAGAAAGGGTTCTACATGGAACCCAAAAGGGTTCTACATCGAACCAAAAAGTGTTATTTAAATGGTTCTCCTATGAGGACACCCACAGAACCCAATAAGGTTCTAGATGGCACCTTTTTTTTCTAAGAGTGTATGTGTGATGTTGATTCTTTATAACATGTATTTTTAGAGCGGGTGGTTCCATAGCAGTGCTGCTAATAAGATCAGAGGAATCATTCATTTACATTGAGGCAATGAGGCCTTTCTTTCCTTAACACTGTGTGTTTCTGTGATATGTCACGTTAGATCTGAGCGATAACGTTGGACTTGACCTGGAAGGAGGAGTGCATTACAGTGTGACTGTTTATTTTTGTAAGAAAGTCGTTTCTAGATTCCTATTTTACTGAGAGTGCATCTCAAATGGCATCCTATTCCCCATATTTGTACACAACTTTTGATCCGGGACCATAGGACACTGGTCTAAAGTAGGACAGTTAAGGTTATAGCAAATTGGGTGCCATTTGGGCTGCATTCTGGGTCTCTGTTCTACACCAGGTGACAAGGTTGATCAGGGTTGTGGAAGTGATGGCTGACATTCCAGTATTTCACTGAAGGTGTGAAGTGATAATTAGGCTTCTGACTGCTGTTGTTCACTCAGCTCAGTTTACTTACCTGGGGATGATGACAGTTCTAATCCAGCGACGATAAGATCCCTGTTTATTTTTCCTTCAGGTGAACACAAATCCCAACGCCATTCTGAGTGTAGCCTGGGATGATGGTGGTGACGTTTGGCCGGCTCTGCTGGGGCCAAATGAGCTACTCTGGTCTAGGCCTGGGGTATACCACCACCTTATTGAATTAACATGTATTCACTTCTAATTCACATCATTGTGGTCCTCTTTAAGCGCTCAAATGTTGGTAGAGTTACAGTTGAGTCAGTCAATTAGCTTCTTATGCTTTACCCACACTGATGGTCTGCACAGAGGCAGTGTTATGCTGTGAGACTGGGTGTGTCATAAATGGCACCCTATTCCCTATATAGTGCACTACTTTTGACTAGGGCGCTTGTCAAAAGTGGTGCTCTATATAGGAATAGGAAAGTAGTGCACTGTATAGGGCATTGGGTTCCGTTTCAGCCTCACCCTGTGCGATCCTGTGTCTTTGTTGCAGTGCAGCGTACTATTCCAACCTGGTCTCAGAGCATTTCGTATTATTCTGTACGTAAATCCGAGACAAAGTATGTGGACACAGTATGTGGTTTTCCACTAGATGTTGGAACATTGCTGCGGGGACTAGCTTCCATTCATCCACAAGAGCATTAGTGAGGTTGGGCACTGATGTTGGGCGATTAAGCCTGGCTCAGTCTGCGTTCCAATTCATCCCCAAGGTTTTTGATGGGGTTGAGGTCAGGGCTCTGTGCAGGCCAGTCAAGTTCTTCCACACTGATCTTGATAAATAATTTCAGTACGGACCTCACTTTGTGCACTGGGGCATTGTCATGCTGAACTAGGAAAGGGACTTCTTCAAACTGTTTCCACAAAGTTGGAAGCACAGAATCATCTACAAATGTCATTGTATGCTGTAGAGATTTCCCTTCACTGGAACTAAGGGGCCCGAACCATGAAAAACAGCCCTAGACCATTATTCCTTCTCCACCAAACTGTACAGTTGGCACTATGCATTCAGGCAGGTTGCGTTCTCCTGGCATCCGCCAAACCCGGATTCGTATGTCGGACTGCCAGACGGTGAAGCGTGATTCATCACTCTAGAGAACATGTTTCCACTGCTCCAGAGTCCAATGGCGGCAAGCTTTACACCACTCCATCCAACACTTGGCATTGTGAATGGTGATCTCTTTGGCTTGTTCAGCCATGAAAACCCATTTCATGAAGCTCCCGACAAACAGTTATTGTGCTGATGTTGCTTCCAGAGGCATTTTGGAACTCGGTAGTGAGTGTTGCAATCGAGCACAGAAGATTTTTTACGCGATATGTGCTTCAGCGCTAGGCGGTCCTGTTCTGTGAGCTTGTGTGGCCTACTCGCTAACGTTAGCTAGGCTAGGGGTTAGGGTTAAGTTTAGGAGTTAGGTTAAAGAGTTAAGGTTAAGGTTAGCTAACATGCTAAGTAGTTGCAAATTAGCAAAAAAGTTGTAAGTAGTTGAAAAGTAGCAAATTAGCTAAAAGGATAAAGTTGTCTACGTTATACGTCTACGCATCCACCCCGAATAACCACCCTCCTTTCATTTTTGCCTTAAGTAACCATCTATCTTATGTAACCATACCAAATGTAACATGTCATCCATACTAAATGGAGGGTTTCGGATATGCATACAGAATAATACGAAATGCGACCAGGTTGAGTATTCCTGTTTCAACAGGCCTCTATTGCCTCTGAGCGCAGCTTTATGTTCAATGCTTTATGTTCCTGTCTTCCTTCCGGGGAAACTGGATGGGGGATGAAAGGTGTCCATCCCTCTCTCTCTCTTTCTCACTAAACAACAACGCACATTCCAGATTCCACAAAGTTTGTGACTTGTGTTTTTCTTTTGTGTTCGATCGCTAAAGACACTACCTATAGAGATATGAATTATAATACACTTTAATGGATTGGATTCAATGAATACAGGTATACTCCAACTGGTTTATTAAAGATGTGTGTTTACGTTGAAGTACTTCAGAGCTGAGTAGAGTTGAACAGCTCTGAGACTGAGAGAGAAACGTGGTTCGTACAGGACTTGTATTACTATAGAATGTGGTAATGTAATTATTAGCCCAGCATGTCTGTTTTTCCAGTGGACGATTCGGACGGGATTAGATTTACCAAACTGCCCTCGTAATAATTTTTTTTCTCTCTTTCAAAATGTGACCGTTTTCACGGTCAGGTGTGTTCTAGGCGTGAAGATATTTCAACTTGGCTAGAGAGAATGTCAAAATAAGAACCATGAAATGTACGCTATGCAGACATTTTAATTAACTGACGTATTTGGCAATTTATCAGTTGGTTGGCACAACATCATACGCTTGATCTTAATAAAGAGAAATAGGCACTGGGAAATCTGATCTGTGACAAACGGATCATCTGTACGCTACGTGCAGAGCACTTTGTTTTAAGCATCAATTTGTTCCCGTGTTCTTACCCAAACTGGGTGCAGCACCTGGTAAATTGTAATATCCCTCAACACGCAGGGATTCACACGGTATAAGTATTATCAGAGGACTTTGTAGTTTGCTGAAAAACAGCAGGTTATGCTGGCTGGAATTATTACTCTCCCACCATGTAAAAATGACTGGCATGGCAGATTCAGATGGGACACAAATTCAGTATCCAACAGCACTGATATAGTCTGTCTGTCTGTCTGTCTGTCTGTCTGTCTGTCTGTCTGTCTGTCTGTCTGTCTGTCTGTCTGTCTGTCTGTCTGTCTGTCTGTCTGTCTGTCTGTCTGTCTGTCTGTCTGTCTGTCTGTCTGTCTGTCTGTCTGTCTGTCTGTCTGTCTGTCTGTCTGTCTGTCTGTCTGTCTGTCTTATAAAAAACAAAAAAACAAACAGGATCCAACATGAGAAAAACATTTAAACTTTAATGTTTTGGTGAAGAAGACTCCATTACCAAGCATTGCACCCTTTGGTTTTTATTGAAAGCTCGAAGTATATATTTCTTTCCCACTGATATTGAGTTTTGCTCTTTGACATGTTTATTTTCCCTACTTTGTCATTATGTTGAAGAAAGATATAAGAATGTTATGATTTACTATTCGACGATACAAATACATGTTATAATATTGCTGATATACAGCTGTAACAGAGGTAATAAATATTGCTGCTATACAGCTGTAACAGAGGTAATCAATATTGCTGATATACAGCTGTAACAGAGGTAATAAATATTGCTGATATACAGCTGTAACAGAGGTAATAAATATTGCTGATATACAGCTGTAACAGAGGTAATAAATATTGCTGATATACAGCTGTAACAGAGTGGTAATAAAAAGCACCAAAACAAACACAGCCATATAAAGGACTGTAACATGCTGTGAGCTCTTTGTTCCCCTTTTCCGATCCCTCCGTGTGTTCAGGTCAGGGGACTGTTGCTGCATTCCTCCCTCAGATCTGATATCCAACAGTCTAATCTCTCTGGTAGGATGCCCATGTCTACTGGCTGGCTTGGCTCAGGCCTGTAGGTTTCAACCACTCCAAGCGGTTAGGCATTTTGACTCCCTCTCTCGCCTGACTCCCTCTCTCGGTTTCTCTCACTACAAAGCCAGTCCAGTGGCCAGGAAGGGCCAGCCGGTGGAGAAGAAGTGAAAGGGCTTCTGGAATAGCTTTGAAGTTGTGGGGAAAGCCAGCTGTCCTCTGGGCCCAGTGAAGAGGAGGATGATGTTACACCTGCCGCACCTCCTTTTGAACTTAATCCTCTGTTGGGCTCTCTGCCCAATTAAAAGAAGCTAAACTGTTTTAAAAGGGCTCTTTTTTTCCACTAAGTCCCTTTAGAATTTTTCTTTACTCTCTCCTCTGTCTGTCGAGGGCTTTGTCCCAGTGAAAGGTCAGATTGACCTTTTTGTGAGGGCCCACAAAGACATCAGCTATAATTGGGGCAAGCAGGGCACTAGACATTGCATACTGATTAACTCTGCACCGCTTTTCTTCCCTATCTTCCTCCCTGGCCTGGCCTGGAGACCCCTGGGGAGGCCCTGTTTCTCAGCCTCCAGCTCTCCCCTCAGATCAGAACAGTCCCAGAGTAGACCACTATCTCTCTCTGTGGCCAGCAGGCAGACAGGCAGCCTCACCCAGCCCAGAGAGACAGAGAGAGGCTTGGCCTGCCAGACGGATAGTTATTAGGCCGGGAATGAGAGATGGAGGGTGGGGGGAGGAGTGTAATGAACACGATGGGAGACAGAGAGCTGGTTTCAAGCGCAGGGCGCAGAAGGTGTTTATTAGTAAAGGACCACAGCAGGAGGCAGGTAGCTGGGTCCAGGGGCAGGCAGAAGGTCATACACAGGAGGAGGCAGGTAGCTGGGTCCAGGGACAGGCAGAAGCTCATACACAGGAGGAGGCAGGTAGCTGGGTCCAGGGGCAGGCAGAAGGTCCTACACAGGAAAAGGCAGGTAGCTGGGTCCAGGGGCAGGCAGAAGGTCATACACAGGATGAGGTAGGTAGCTGGGTCCAGGGGCAGGCAGGTCATACACAGGATGAGGTAGGTAGCTGGGTCCAGGGACAGGCAGAAGGTCATACACAGGATGAGGCAGGTAGCTGGGTCCAGGGACAGGCAGAAGGTCATACACAGGAGAAGGCAGGTAGCTGGGTCCAGGGACAGGCAGAAGGTCATACACAGCAGGAGGTAGGTAGCTGGGTCCAGGGGCAGGCAGAAGGTCATACACAGGATGAGGTAGGTAGCTGGGTCCAGGGACAGGCAGAAGCTCATACACAGGAGGAGGCAGGTAGCTGGGTCCAGGGGCAGGCAGAAGGTCCTACACAGGAAAAGGCAGGTAGCTGGGTCCAGGGGCAGGCAGAAGGTCATACACAGGAGGAGGCAGGTAGCTGGGTCCAGGGGCAGGCAGAAGGTCCTACACAGGAAAAGGCAGGTAGCTGGGTCCAGGGGCAGGCAGAAGGTCATACACAGGATGAGGTAGGTAGCTGGGTCCAGGGACAGGCAGAAGGTCATACACAGGATGAGGCAGGTAGCTGGGTCCAGGGACAGGCAGAAGGTCATACACAGGATGAGGCAGGTAGCTGGGTCCAGGGACAGGCAGAAGGTCATACACAGGAGAAGGCAGGTAGCTGGGTCCAGGGACAGGCAGAAGGTCATACACAGCAGGAGGTAGGTAGCTGGGTCCAGGGGCAGGCAGAAGGTCATACACAGGATGAGGTAGGTAGCTGGGTCCAGGGGCAGGCAGAAGCTCATACACAGGAGGAGGCAGGTAGCTGGGTCCAGGGGCAGGTAGCTGGGTCCAGGGGCAGGCAGAAGGTCATACACAAGGGGTCCAAACAGGCAACAGTACAGGCAGGGAACAGGCTAGTAACGTTGTCCGGGAGATCAGGCAATAGGTTGATAACAGGAAATCCGATAGGCTAAAGTACAGGCAGGGAATAGGCAAAGTCTCATTAGTGAAGCAGGACAAACTATCATACACGGGAGGATTAAATTATGGGAAAACCAGAGCTCCGAATAGAATTGTGTCACAAAACAAACAATACCTCACAGTGATGGGGTGCAAAGAACTGAACTAAACAGTGTGTGATAATGACATACAGGTGTGTGAACAGGTGATCAGAATTCAGGTGATTGGGATCTGGAGAGTGAGCTGCGTTCAGGGGATCTACGCGCTTGAGAATGTGAGTCGGAAGCAGACGTTACAGGGAGGAAGGGGGCAGCTGAGGGAGAAGAAGATCAAAGTGTGTGTTCAGTTAAGAAACATGAGCTAGGATGATTAATAAAGGAAGCTATTTACTCTGCACTTCCTCCCCCTCGTCCTGGATATCCTGTCTGGATTTCCTCTCTCTCCTCTCCTCTCCTCTCCCCCTGGATGTGGTAACAGCTCTCCAGGTCTGGATTTCCTCTCTTCTCCTTTAACTTTAACTTCAACTCAATGATCAAGCCTCCATCCATTCCAAATTGGCTTTATCGGACGTGTTTTGCATGCAAAGCTTCAATATGTTAGTCTTCCTGGTCCTGGGATGGACACCATATGAGACCATCTCAACATAAACATTAGAATCACTTTTCCATCCTACTCTATCTTCCCCGTGGCGACAGGAGACGTTTCATGAAGTTCGTCCCTGACAGCCTTGACTGACTGAACGGTGTCTTTCGTCACGCTACCCAGTGAAAGTAACCGCCCCCTCTGCTTTACTTTCATATCATGTCCCCTAATACCAGTCTCAACGTCAACAGTGAAGATGTGACTCCGGGATGCTGGCCTTCTAGGCAGTTCCTCTGTCCAGTGGCTGTGTTCTTTTGCCTATCTTTTCTTTTTATTGGCTAGTCTGAGTTAGGCTTTTTCTATGCTACTCTGCCTAGAAGGCCAGCATCCCGGAGTCGCCTCTGTTGACGTTGAGACTGGTGTTTTGCGGGTACTATTTAATGAAGCTGCCAGTTGAGGACCTGTGAGGCGTCTGTTTCTCAAACTAGACACTCTAATGTACTTGTCGTCTTTCTCAGCTGTGCCCCTGGGCCTCCAACTCCTCTTTCTATTCTGGTTAGAGCCATATGAAATGTCTTTATTCTTTTGGAGCTTCTGTGAGTGTAATGTTTACGGTTAATTGGGGTGTCAGGTAGCCTAGTGGTTAGAGTGTAGGGGGGGGGGGATAGGTAGTCTAGTGGTTAGAGTGTAGGGGGGTAGGTAGCCTAGTGGTTAGAGTGTAGGGGGGGGGGGATAGGTAGTCTAGTGGTTAGAGTGTAGGGGGGGTAGGTAGTCTAGTGGTTAGAGTGTAGGGGGGGGGGCAGGTAGCCTAGTGGTTAGAGTGTAGGGGGGGCAGGTAGCCTAGTGGTTATAGTGTAGGGGGGGTAGGTAGCCTAGTGGTTAGAGTGTAGGGGGGGGCAGGTAGCCTAGTGGTTAGAGTGTAGGAGGGGCAGGTAGCCTAGTGGTTATAGTGTAGGGGGGGTAGGTAGCCTAGTGGTTAGAGTGTAGGGGGGGGCAGGTAGCCTAGTGGTTAGAGTGTAGGAGGGGCAGGTAGCCTAGTGGTTATAGTGTAGGGGGGGTAGGTAGCCTAGTGGTTAGAGTGTAGGGGGGGTAGGTAGCCTAGTGGTTAGAGTGTAGGGGGGGGGGGGGGGGTAGGTAGCCTAGTGGTTAGAGTATAGGGGGGGCGGTAGGTAGCCTAGTGGTTAGAGTGTAGGGGGGGGGGGGGTAGGTAGCCTAGTGGTTAGAGTGTAGGGGGGTAGGTAGTCTAGTGGCTAGAGTGTAGGAGGGGCAGGTAGTCTAGTGGTTAGAGTGTAGGGGGGTAGGTAGTCTAGTGGTTAGAGTGTAGGGGGGTGTAGGTAGCCTAGTGGTTAGAGTGTAGGTAGCCTAGTGGTTAGAGTGTAGGGGGGTGTAGGTAGCCTAGTGGTTAGAGTGTAGGGGGGGTAGGTAGTCTAGTGGTTAGAGTGTAGGGGAGGTCGGTAGTCTAGTGGTTAGAGTGTAGGGGGGGTAGGTAGTCTAGTGGTTAGAGTGTAGGGGAGGTAGGTAGTCTAGTGGTTAGAGTGTAGGGGAGGTAGGTAGTCTAGTGGTTAGAGTGTAGGGGGGGCAGGTAGTCTAGTGGTTAGAGTGTAGGGGGGGCAGGTAGTCTAGTGGTTAGAGTGTAGGGGGGCAGGTAGTCTAGTGGTTAGAGTGTTGGGGAGGTAGGTAGTCTAGTGGTTAGAGTGTAGGGGGGGCAGGTAGTCTAGTGGTTAGAGTGTTGGTCCAGTAACCGGAAGGTTGCAAGATTGAATCCCTGAACTGACAAGGTAACAATCTGTCGTACTGCCCCTGAACAAGGCAGTTAACCCACTGTTCCCTGGTAGGATGTCATTGTAAATAAGAATTTGTTCATAACTGACTTGCCTAGTTAAATAAAAAACAATTGTTATTGTTTATTTCACTTTTGTTTATCTACTTCACTTGTTTTGGCAATGTTAACATATGTTTCCCATGTCAATAAAACCATTGAATTGAATTGAATTGAATTGAATTGAATTGAATTGAATTGAGATTCCTGAATGATCCTCACCTGTGTTTAGACAGACTGGGAAACAGACCATCTGTTACACTGAGCCGGCCGCTCGTGCATGCGCGTACACACACGTACACACACACAGTACACACGTACACACACACACACACATTACATACACACACACGGTACACACACGGTACGCACACACACACACACACACGGTCTGCACACACACCGTACACACACAGTACACACACATTACATACACACACACACACGGTACGCACACACACAGTACACACACTCTATAGACAACTATCACAACTGTGGGTAAAGGAGAGGTTACAGGCTATTCATTATTATTGTTTAGGTTTTATTCTCCAGAAATGACTCTCCTCCTCTAATCACCCCCTCACTAAAAGAGCAGTCAGAGAGTCTGTAGTGTGGGCTCTTTATGTTGTCATTGTGTGTGTGTGCATGCATTACACTGAAGAGGTTTGAGTCACTCAGCTCACTGCCTGAGTACTACTGAAGAGGTTTGAGTCACTCAGCTCACTGCCTGAGTACCACTGAAGAGAATGAGTCACTCAGCTCACTGCCTGAGTACCACTGAAGAGGTTTGAGTCACTCAGCTCACTGCCTGAGTACTACTGAAGAGGTTTGAGTCACTCAGCTCACTGCCTGAGTACCACTGAAGAGAATGAGTCACTCAGCTCACTGCCTGAGTACCACTGAAGAGAATGAGTCACTCAGCTCACTGCCTGAGTACCACTGAAGAGGTTTGAGTCACTCAGCTCACTGCCTGAGTACTACTGAAGAGGTTTGAGTCACTCAGCTCACTGCCTGAGTACCACTGAAGAGAATGAGTCACTCAGCTCACTGCCTGAGTACCACTGAAGGGGTTTGAGTCACTCAGCTCACTGCCTGAGTACCACTGAAGAGGTGCGTACACACATTACAGGGAGGGAGAACTGACGTTACCTGACGTTGAGAGGTAGGTCAGGGTGGGGTCGGGTCAGTGGAATTCCATTATCTTAAGGTCACAGGTCATATAGTTGGTGAGAGTCAGTCAGACAGACTGTGCTGGATTCTGGGTTGTTTTTTTCAAAGGAGGTATTTGTAACAGATGTCAATGTTGTACTGTACTGTACTATACTGTACTGTTCTGTAGTTCACCATGGTTTCTTTATGTATATGTGGGGGGTGCGGCCGTGTGGGGTCTACGGCCGTGTGGGGGGTGTGGCCGAGGGGGGGGTACGGCCGTGGGGGGGTACGGCCGTGTGGGGGGGGTACGTGGGTGGTACGGCCGTGTGGGGGTGGGGGGTACGGCCGTGTGGGGGGGGTACGGCCGTGTGTGGGGGGTACGTGGGGAGGTACGGCCGTGTGTGGGGGGGTACGGCCGTGTGTGGGGGGGTACGGCCGTGTGTGGGGGGGTACGGCCGTGTGGGGGTGGGGGGCGCGGCCGTGTGGGGGTGGGGGGCACGGCCGTGTGGGGGGGGGGCACGGCCGTGTGTGGGGGGTACGTGGGGAGTACGGCCGTGTGTGGGGGGGTATGGCCGTGTGTGGGGGGGTACGGCCGTGTGTGGGGGGGTACGGCCGTGGGGGGGTGCGGGCGTGTGGGGGGGCGCGGCCGTGTGGGGGGTACGTGGGGGGTATGGCCGTGTGGGGGGTACGGCCGTGTGGGGGGGGTACGGCCGTGTGGGGGGGGTACGGCCGTGTGGAGGGGGTACGGCCGTGTGTGCACGTGTTTGTGTGAGTGTGCGCTTGTGCCTCTCTATGGAGTGTTTGTTTGTGTGAGCATGTGTTTACATTACTGTGTGGGGGGTTCCATGCTAGGACCCTCCGCTAATCAAGACATGGTAGTTCATGTAGCAGAGTCTCCATGATGTCTCCTGTTTGTACCTGAGATAAAATGGTCACCGGATCTTCTCTCTCTTTGCTCTAGTCCTCTCCGTCTTTCTTTCTTTCTCTACCTGCTTCTCACTTTCTTCCCTCTTTTGTCTCTCTCCTCTCTTTCCATCTCTACCCAGTCTCCATCTGAGTTTCTACTAGCTCCCCGTCACTGTCTTTCCTCTGTCTTTTAAAGCTCTTTCAATTATTACAATTCATAGCATGTGCTTTAGTGTTGAAGCCTAGATTTCTCAAGTACAGGAAGTGCTTTAGTGTTGAAGGCTAGATTTCTCAAATACAGGAAGTACTTAGTTTGCTAAGAGAGCAGAGGAAAAGAGTCATCACCATACCACACATAAATACTCTGACAAACTGAATCCCTCTGTCTCTGTTTGAGTCTCTCTCTCTCTCTTTCACTCTCTCTCTCTTTCACTCTCTCTCTGTCTCTCTCTGTCTCTCTCTTTCTCTCTGTCTCTTTTTCTCTCTGACTCTGTCACTCTCTTTCACTTTCTCTCTCCCTCTTTCACTCTCTCTTTCTCTCTGACTCTGTCTCCCTGTCTCTTTTTCTCTCTTTTTCTCTTTCTCTCTGACTCTCTCTCTCTTTTTCTCTCTCTGTCTCTCTCTCTGACTCTCTCTCTCTCT